>NW_022196894.1:35903244-35967542 GCF_008632895.1 Mastomys coucha | reverse complement strand
CTGTTGAGAGAAAAGAGAGATGAAGCGTCACTTCTTGTTCACCAAGACAGAAGAAGGGATGGTGAGATTCCCAAGGGCTGAGCACTTTTGATTATTCTAAAAGACCCAAATTCGGTTCCCAGCACCTACGTGGGACAGCTTACAACTGTCAGTAACTCCAGCTGCAGGTCTGATACTCTCTTCTGGCCTCTATGGGCACCTGTATACACAGCATACATCACACAGATGTACACATATACACAGACGTTCAAAAATAAAAATAAAAATAAAAAAACAAAACAAAACTGGGTGATGGTGGTGGCACACACCTTTAATCCCATCACTCAGGAAGCAGAGGCAGATGAATCTCTGAGTTCGAGGTTAGCCTGGGCTACATGAGTACTAGGACAGCCAGGGTTGCATATGGAAACGGTCTTGAAAAAAATACTAAATAAAACTGGGCGAGGGTGGGTGGGTTGGGGGTAATGGTGGCTCCTCCTTTTAATCCTAGAACTTAGGAGGCAGAAACAGTTGGAACTCTGAGTTGGAGAACAAGCCAAGGGCAAACTGGTCTGCATGAGGGAGTTCCAGGACAGCCTGGGCTACACAGAGGAAAAATATATATATAATTAATATAATATAATATATTAATATACAAATTTAATATATTTTTCCTTTTCTTATAAAGAAAGGGAAACAGTAGAAGAACAAAGCATTCTAAGTTCAGTAGACACCAAGTCCTCAGCGTGAAATGAGCTGCAAAACAGGTCTTCAGCTCCAGTCCTCACTCTCATGTCCTTAGACCTCATCTCCCATTTCTCCTTCATACTTTTACAAAGCTTTACCAAAATGACTCATCTCTTTACCTTCATTCTATCTCTTCTTTCAGAAACTCATTCTCTGCCTCTGTGTTCTCTGATCCAGATTTTTTTTTTCTGTTTTACTTGTTTGTTTTTGTTTTGTTTGAGACAGGGGCTCACTGAACCCCTGACTGACTTCTAATTCACAGCGATCCCCTGGCCTCTGGTTCCCCAGTGCTAGCACCACCATGCCAGGCAGCTTTATTTCAAGGGTTACCTGCGGGATCCTGAATATCCCATGCAATGCTCTTTCAGTCTTAGAAAGTCCTTCACACTAAAACAGAGAGCTCAACTCTCAGGCTGCCACCTGCTGACTGACTCTATGGCTGTTCGTCTGCCAGGGGACAGCTTTGGTCAGGACCCTGGCAATCTATCTACAGATGGCTTGGGCTGCTTTCCCAGGGTCTCTCTACCCTTCTTAGCCCCAAGAATAGGTTCTGTTCTGACCCATAACGCCTCTGGTCTTAGGAAGACTTGGGGAACAGTGCCCTATCTCAGGTAAAGAACGCATTCTTTGGTCAACAGCAGCATCAGGCCACCTTGCTGGACCCTAGCTGGGAGGGTTTCCGAAGTTTATCGTGGTCGCTGCAGAGCTCTCTTCCTCCCCGACAAGTGGCTTGCTAAGTCTAGGGCTTATCTGATGTACATTGTTGTACCTTGGTTGGTAGCACAGGCTGTCTTTGAACTTGTGCCAATCATTCTGCCTCAGCCTCTAGAGGACTGGGGATTAGAAGTGAGAGTCACCACACCCAGCTTTGTCTGAAGCTTTTAGAAAGCAAAACATACTCATAGAGTACAGCAAGTATGAAGACCGAGAGATCTTTTAATTTGGTTTATATGGACTATACATTTCTGCCAGTGACTACATGTTTCCACAGCTGGCAAAGATATAGAACAAGCTTGTACCACAGAGTCCCTAATCTAAAAGTCTAAGTTTCTACCAATTAAGGCTTAATGGGTAACTCTCAAAAGCTTGAAGAACTGTCTGAGCTACTTAATATTCCAGCATCACCATCCACAGGCTTTCTGTTGAACACCTACAATATAAAATTCAACTCACTAGCACGATCTGACCTCGTACCACAGAGTTTACTGTGATGCTACCACACCCACTGTGAAATGCCTTGGCCTGAAGTTACACGGAAGTTTGGTATTCTTACACTTTAGTGAGCACGCACGTGAGTCACCTGGAAATTTGGGGAAAACATATATTTGCATTCAGTAAGTTTGAATGGGATTTGAGGACACAGTTCTAGCAAGATACAAAGTGCTGCTGATCCCATGGGCCCAAGGATTGTACTTTGAGCAGCATGACTCTGAAGAAAGGACAGTAGGAGAGTGTGGAAGAGTTTCGATACCATTCTGTCCACACAATTTCCTTGCATCTAGGAAAATAGAAATGCCATTTATCAGCCAGGCAGTGGTGGTGCGCACCTTTAATTCCAGCACTCAAGAGGCAGGTGGATCTCTGTGAGTTCGGGGCCAGCTTTGGCCTACAGAGAGTTCCAGGACAGCCATGTCTATACAGAGAAGCCCTGTCTCTTAAAAAAAAAAAAAAAAAGAACAAAACAAACGAAAAGAAATTGCATTCAGTCATTTGACCTCGGTCATGAAGCTGCTGCTAGAGAAATGACATTTTTAAAAACTACAACATCAGAGGAAACGTATTCCTCCTTTGGAGCCCTGTTTACTCTTAAGATTTCTTTTTTTACATTCTCTCTGGAAGGAAACATAAAGAAAAGGAGACAATCAGTGCTCAAGAGGAATTTAGACATCTGTAGGTATTTCCAACCCTACACACTCACGCGTGCGTGCGCGCGCGCGCGCACACACACACACACACACACACACACACACACACGCACGCACGCATGCTTACACAGAATCATCTGGTTATCCCTCATCCCTCACCAACTGTCCAGTGTTGCTGCTGGGCATCCAAGATGGGCAGAAAAGAGGGACTGATTGTTATTGTTCAGTGACTGAACAGGAGTTGTTGGTTCTGGACAGAGAAGGACAGGTGTGTTTTCAGTCCCCATGTGCTCTCCAGGTCATTAGCAGCTCACTGGATTTGGCACAGAAAGTGACCATTCTTATTGACCCCTACACAGTTTCTCTCTAGTGAGGAAGCATTGTCTGGGGAAATAATGTACTCACTCTAACAATGAACTAACTCAGACTCAAAAGACCATGGCCAATGTCTGTGTTGGGTGTACCTGCAAGAGGGTGGGAAATAAGCTTTGGGAAAGGAATGAGTTAGGATTCTACAGACAAAGAGTCCTGGGTGCTAGGACTTCTCCAGGTGGGGGAGGAGGCCTGGGGGAGTCTTCTAACTAGAGATCTAGGATAGGCTCCCTTTAGGGACATGATTTCTCCCCACCCCACTCCACACCTGCCCCCTACCATAAGACAGGGTTTTTCTGTGTAGCCCTGGGTGTTCTAGAACTCTCTCTGTAGACCAAGCTAGCCACCTGCCTCTGCTTCTCAAGCTCGGAGATTTAAGGCCAGTGCAACCATGCCACACCTGGCTGAGACTTACGATTTTCTAAAGGACGTGAGGATAGGATAAAGGTTCTTGCTGACGATTGGGTGAAAGTTTGGTCAGATGGGCACCTGCTGGGTTGTGCCTTTTCAGTCTTAAAGTTTCTCTGAATGATTTTGTATGGTGTGTACACGCATGTTACGCACACTACCACATTTTCAGCTCCTGTCTGAGTTATTTTTAAAAGTATTTCTAGGACAGGGGAAGTGTCTCCACAGAGAAGGGCCAAATTTAATAACGCGAGTTCAATCCCTGAGACCCACATGATAGGAGAGAACTGAATCCTGTAGGTTGTTCTTTGACTTACACATGTATGCTTCAGCACACGTATGTTAATCCCACCAGACAAGAATAAAGCCACTACCATAAATTTTGAGCCAAATTTGAAACGAGATTTATCAAATACTGGCTAGGACCATAGATACTGACCAGACTCACTCCTGAACCCACGATCAAAATATAAAGCTGAATTACATCAGTTAGAGACTTATAAGGGCAAACCCCACAAGGCTATGTACTTCCTGACTTGGTCCAATCACAGGCAAGCGTATCCTGAGGTACTTCCTGCCTATTTGTAATCAAGCGCACATCCTGTGCACTCAAGGCAACCAACCTTGTTTACAGAAGTGAGAATATATGGCTTGTATCTTACATGAACAGCAGTGCCAGCATTCCAGGAAGTTATCTGGCCTTGGGCAAGTGGGGCTTACAGGTTAGAGGCAATTTTGTTTTATAGATCTCAATCTCTTGGTTTCTTGTTAGTTTGTTCTGTTTTGTTTTGTTTTTGAGACAGAGTCTCTCCATGTAGCCCTGGCTGTCCAGCAACTGGCTCTGTAGACCAGGCTGGCCTTGATAGAAACCACAGAGACCCACCTGCCTCTGCCTCTTAAATACTGGGATTAAAGGCAGGCACCACCTGCCCAGCTTTATAGATCTTTTAAGCACAGTAATTTAAACTTAAAACATAATGTTAACCATCACACTTATACACACACACACACACACACACACACACACACACACACAGAGTATTTCTCAGGAGACAGAGGCAGGTGGATCTTTGAGTTTAAGAGCAACCTGGTCTACACAATGAGTTCCAGGACAGCCAGGGCTACATAGGGAAACCCTGTCCCAAAAAAACAAAACAAACAAACAAACACACACAATCCCAACCCAAACAACAACAGCAAAAAGAATTGAAACCAGGAAAGGCAATGTTTAAGTTTATGAGCTTCTCTAAGGCCTTTGCACTGGGAAGAGACCAAGGTCAGGTCTTGGTGCTCCAGGGACAGGCCTGCTGCTGTCTGGGAACAACTATAAGAGGAGAAACGGGCATAAATTTCACCTAGTAACCCAACCCTCCAGTGTGAGCTCAGTCTATTCTGTTATGAGAAGGACAGGATTGATACAGGTCACGTAGTATAACCTCTTCCATTCTTTTCCAGTCCCTCAGTTTACTTACTTGAGAGCACCGATCTAACTCTGGAAGATAGCAGATGGGTACTATGACATAAGAAGTCAATTGAAACTAATTACTACAGCTAATGTCGCTGTAGTAGAAGAATCAATGGAGGATCCACAGAGAGCAGGAAGAGCCGCTGGGGTGGGGTGGGCAAGTACCTTGTCCCCAAGAGAAGAAACAAATACAGGAAGAGGGGACGGCCCAGCAGTCTTTGATTTTGCTTATTTCCTTTCTCCTAGGAAGGGGCACGCAGAAGTTGCTCTAGAGATTATTTTTAGAATTTTTTTTTTCCAGAATGTTATAATACAATCTCAGGATGAAGATACCTGAGACAGCACAACAGAGCCCTCACAAGGCAGGCGAGGGTCAGTATTACAACAAAGCCAGGCCCAATATGACAGAGAGCCAAGCCAGAGCTTTCATAACCAGAGAGACCTGGTTCTCACCTTTGCTTCTGTGAGACAAGTTAGGAATGAGAGCCAATCTTCCCAGACTCGGTTTCTTTCTTCTTTTTTAAAGGGAATCTCTCTCTCTCTAATCTATTTGTTTGTTTATTTGCTTGTGTCTTCATTGGCTACAACGCTTAAATGTGGACAGTGAACTTAGACTGTAGTGTTTATAACTGGAAATGCTATCCTCCTTTTGAAGTCATTCTCTAGGAATGAATCCGAGCAGAGTCTTCAGAGACCTCATTGGGTGTCAACAAGTAAGAGGCCTACCTTAAAATGGTTCCTAAATTGTTTGAAGTGATCACCAGAAATCTTCAGGTTGAAAACTTTGAGTTGTCACGATTATGTGCCTTAAACTAAGGACAGGTAAAAGAATAAAGGGGTGAAAAGCTCAACTGAACCATGTTTGAGAAAGGGTTATTTTTGGAAATCCTGAACACATGTGACCTGGATGGAATCTGGTCCCTTAAATAACAATTATTGACTTTAAAATTAAAAAAAACAAAACTTATAGCCAGGCGGTGGTGGCACACACCTTTGATCCCAGCACTTGGGAGGCGGAGGCAGAGGCAGGCGGATTTCTGAGTTCGAGGTCAGTCTGGTCTACAGAGTGAGTTCCGAGAAAGCCAGGGCTATACAGAGAAACCCTGTCTCAAAAAAACCAAAAAACAAAAAAACAAAAACCAAAAAACCAAAAAAACAAAAACCCAAAAAACCAAAAACCAAAAACCAAAAAAAAACCCAAAACTTATTTATTTATCCATTTATATCTCCATTGGTATTTTGCCTACGTGGATGTCTACATGAGGGTGTCAGATCTTGGAGTTACAGACAGTTGTGAGCTGCTTTGTGGGTGCTGGGAATTGAACCCAAGTCCTCTGGAAGAACAGCCAGTGCTCCTGACTGCTGAGCCATCTCTACGGCCCCCTAGGTTCGGTGTCTATCCTATAAAATGGAAGTGAAGGCATTTGTCGGAAAGATCTGAAGGAGATATGGGATTTGGAGGAGGTAAAGGATGTAAATAAAGCAGAATCTGCTATGGGTATGTGAGTCATTTCAGTGGCCGCCTCCAAATTCCGCGGGACACCCCCTTTCCTCCCTTACCACTTGGCCTCCCATGTTGCTCTGAGGTGCTCCTCTTCCAGAACAGGGCTTCTCATTCATGGTGGAAGAAGACCACAGTGAAGATGCGGTAAGGATGATACTTATGAGAGTAGGAGAGATGTGGAATGTGCTTCCGAGGAACCTTCTTCTTCCTTGCTTGAGCCCGGCACCTTCAGAATCCTGTCCTTCCTCCTAGAGCAGGGCTTATAAAGGCTCCCCTTACCAGGAGGAGTGGAGGGACGTGGCTTGGAGTCTCAGAGAGAAATGTGGGTTTCCGAAGCATCAATTCTTTGCTTCCCTTTTCCTCAGGGGTTGTTCTCATCATCCAACTTAAAATCTCACAGGTCTAGGTTAAGCTGCTGGGCGCTCAGTGGTTCTCAAACTTCCCAGTGCCGCGACCCTTTAATACAGTTCCTCATGCTGTGCCGATCCCCAACCATAACAATTATTCGGTTGCTACCTCATAACTGTAATTTTGCTACTGTCATGAATCGTAATGTGAATATCTAATATGCAGAATATGTGATATGTGACTCTTGTGGGGTTGCAGCCTACAGGTTGAGAACCACTTGTGCCACAAGGACAAACAATTCTAGCAGGATCCTCAGCGACTTTAAAACAAAAGCTTTATTATTCGTATTTATGTGTAATGGATACGTATGTATCTGTATGAGTGAAAGCCGTGTGTGTGTGTGTGTGTGTGTGTGTGTGTGTGTGTGTGTGTGTGTGTGCATATATACACACAAGTGCAGGTGTCCATGGAGACCAGAAGAGGGTGTCAGATCCCATGGAGCTGAAGTTGGTTGTGAGTCACTTAACAAGGGTGCCGGGAAATGAACTCAGGCCTCTGGAAAAGCAGCAAATACTTGCTTTTAACCACTGAGCCATCCTTCCAGCTCCACAGCAAGGATTCAACTTTTTTTTTTTTTTTGGTTTTTCGAGACAGGGTTTCTCTGTGTAGCCCTGGCTGTCCTGGTACTCACTCTGTAGACCAGGCCGGCCTCGAACTCAGAAATCCGCCTGCCTCTACCTCCCAAGTGCTGGGATTAAAGGCGTGCGCCACCACCGCCCGGCAGGATTCAACTTCTAAGCCACCTCTCTAGCCCTGCTTAACTAATTTTTAACCCAAGCTGAGATTTCTCATATTTGGATCTCTTTGATTATAATAAAATATAGAAAAACTATAGATGCCATAAAATTTTGCATTTTGATCTTTTTTCCTAGTGTGTCAATTTCAATGGTGATAAGTTGTTGCAATATATTTGATCACACTGTGAATCCCAGAATTATGTTATTTACAGGAAAAAAAAATCTATTTCTAGTTGTGGTGTGGCTCAGTCTTAGCACATACCTTTAAACCCTATGGCTGAAATACAAACATGCCCTTAATATGTACCTGTAATCCTAAACAATGAAGATAGTTTATAGAGTGAAGCACTCGTGTTTGAAAATGATGTCTAGTTGAGTGGCAGACAAAGTGACGAATCAGAGAACGATTTGACAGAATAGGATATGCCAGCTCTCACGAGAAGAGAGAGGAAAAGGAAGCTACTTTGGAGGGGCCGTGCAGGAGAGAAGGAAGCAGTCTTACCAGAAGAGTTTTACAGAAACAGGTTGAAAAGAGAACAACCTAGACACAGGTAAAGACAGAATGAGCAGGCACCAGAAGACTAGCACAGATTGCTAGTTAGTTTGAGGTCAAGCAGAGCAAGTCAGGAGAAACCTGGATCAGTGAGCCTGGAGGGAGTTTCCACCAGAACAGCTGAGTGGAATCAGCCAGCCAGAGTTCAAAAAGAACTAAAAAGGGTGAGCAGCAAATCTCAGAGTCTGAAAACATTCTAGGACTAGATTAGATTGTATGGAGGCTCCAAGCTTCCAGGACTAGGCCTACGTTAGCAGAGGGAGGCAGTAAGCCTCAAAGACTGCAATTGAGTCAGGAGAATAAAAAAATACTTTTATGCCGGGCAGCAGTGGCACACGCCTTTAATCCCAGCGCTTGAGAGGCAGAGGCAGGCGGATTTCTGAGTTCGAGGCCAGCCTGGTCTACAGAGTGAGTTCCAGGACAGCCAGGGCTATACAGAAAAACCCTGTCTCGAAAAAAAAATATGTTTACAAGAAGTAGACTGCTTTGTTGTGCAACCATCACTGCTCATTTTCTAGAAATGTTTGCTGATCTCATACTCAAACTGCATGCCCATCCAACAACACCGCTTCATTCCCTGATCTCCCATCATGCTTAGGACTCACTAGTCTGCACTCTGTCTCTGAAAATTCTAGATTTATCTCTAGACTATAAGGGGAGTCATATAATATTTGAGGTTTTCCTATGGAGGAGTATTTTAAAGAAAAAGTTATATTACTGACTGGCTGTACTAAGTATTCTCATGTTTTACACACACACACACACACACACATACACACACACACAAGCCTGAGCTCACAGCTATAGTCACAGCTTATACAATTATAAAAACAATTTATCCCCACAAGATCTCATACAATTTAATGTGAGAGATGAAGCACTGCCAAGTGCAGCCTCAACATTATTTAATAATAGAAATAGCCTTCGTTCTGGTTCTATATTTAATTTGTGTTTGCATTCTAACTTCACTTATTTTAAAGCAGAGGGCATCTGCATGTGTATGTTATTGAAGGTGTCAACTCGTAGCATTGATTCACAGCTGCGTCTGATAGCGCAGAATAATCAGCGCTCTCCCTTAAC
The DNA here is from genome assembly GCF_008632895.1 of Mastomys coucha. NCBI lineage: Eukaryota > Metazoa > Chordata > Mammalia > Rodentia > Muridae > Mastomys > Mastomys coucha. Next base: position 35,958,424 of record NW_022196894.1, on the reverse strand, counting down.
TATAACACTGCAGGCAAGCAAATACTGGGGGGGGGGGGGGGGGTCAAGCTTAATGAGGTGTTACTAGCTAATAGCATAAAATGATCTTTTCTTAGCGATAGAACTAGCGCAGTAACTAGTGGTGTTATTGAAGCCCTGGGAGCATTGAAACTAATTCTCCTGGGAACTGAGCACTGAAAACACCTGAGTTGTGAATGCTACACTTGTTGCTAATTAATTTCCGTTAAGTCAGGACTTACAGAGGCCAACCCCAAGCAACACAATCGCAGCACAAGTTCAGCAGCTAGGGCCGGGTTCTCTTGAGTTTAGCACAGCTGAAAAAGAATTCTGATTATTTATTACTAGGAAATAAGCATCTCAAAACTTAGGGGCTTGAAAAAATATTTGGCTCACAAATGGGAGCAAGGAGCTAGTCTTGATGGGGACAGTTTACCTTTGCTCTACTAGATCTTAGTTGCAGTGGCTCAAAGAGTTGGGGCTAGAATCTAATTCAGGTAAACTTTTTTTGGAAAGGGCCAGAGAGTAAATTTGTCTATGTCTTCTCGGGCTTCATTTCTGCCACTGTCCTGCAAGAGCAGCTTTAGTCAAATAAGTGACTTCATTTATTAAAAATGGGCAATAGGCTAAATTTGGGCCACAAGTTAAAACCTGCGGCTCTGGAGGGAGGTGCTGGTACACCAGGCACTCAGAGGCAGAGGTAAGGGGCTCCCGGGTCAGCCTGGTCTACATAGTGCAGTGGTTCTCAGCCTTCCTAATGCTGCAACCCTTTAATTCAGTTCTTCATGCTGTGCTGACCCCCAAGCATAAAATTATTTTCATTGCCACTTCATAACTGTAATTTTGCTACTGTTATAAATAATAACGGAAATGTCTGTGTTACCCGATGGTCTTTGAGGTCAAGCTCCACAGGTTGAGAACCATTGACAAGGTGAATTTTAGACTAGTCAGAGATACATAGGGAAACCCAGTCTTAAAATAAATTAGTAATAATAGCCAGGTAGTGGTGGCACCCACCTTTAATCTCAGCACTCAGGAGACAGAGGCAGGCAGATCTCTGTAAATTCAAGGCAGTCTCGTCTACATAACAAGTTCCAGGGCAGCCAGGGCTATACAGTGAAACCTGGTCTTGAAAAACTACAAACAAACAAACAAGCAAAAAAAAAAAAAACCCTTAAAAATAAATAGAAAACAGAATTCAAAAAACATCTGCAGCCCTGATCTAAAGCCCTGCATAGCCCTGGCTGTCCTGGAACTCACTCTGTAGACCAGGCTGGCCTCGACTCAGAAATCTGTTTGCCTCTGCCTCCCAAATGCTGGGATTAAAGGTATGTACCACCATTACCTGGCTTCCCACACTTCTGAGCACTGATGTTGGCTGTTGTCTAGGACTTCATTTGGATTTCTCTATGTGGCTTCTCTGTGGGGCCTGAGTTTCCTTACAACATAGAGTTGTGTTGCAGGGTCAAGTGTGTAGAAAGAGCCATGCAGACAGGAATTCCATTTTTTAAAAATAATTTTGCCTAAAAAGTTGGCAAATATTACTTAAACTGTACTCTTCTTTCTAATTTTTTATTTATTTATTATTTCATTAGTGTGTGTACATACTTGCTGAAGCCAGAAGACAACTTTCTGAGGTTGGTTCGCTCCTTCCACCGGTTAAGACTCAGGGATTGGTTTCAGATTGTCAGCTTGGCTACAAGCACCTTTACCCACCATCTGGGAAGCCACACCCCTATTCTTTGTTGAGGACTTCACCAAAGCCAACTGAGGCAGCGAGGGGAAGAGATGGGGGCTCCTCTTCCTGGTAGGATAGTGGCAAGGTTCTAGGAATATTGTTGAGGTCATTAATGAAAAAGACAACCATTTCTACTGACCACGCGCTGTGGGGTGATGGAGTTTCCCCACCATGTTTTATTTTCCTCTTATATCTTTTACATCAAGTATTTCAAAATTCTTACTTACACAATATTTACTCTCTACAAGTATTTACCTTATTTTGTAATCTCTGGTCTTGGATTCAGGACAGAGGAGCACACAACCTCTTTATAGTCCTTTGTCAAGCCCGATTTCCTAGCGCAAAAGATGAAAGTCATGTCATCTCGGGCTGCTGAGGCTGCAGGAGCCTCCCAGGAACTCCTCTGGGAAGTTGTAGCTCAAGGCCCTTCCCTGGAGAGGCCACTAAGAGGCCAGGATTGTTTTGAACATCAGTAGCATGGCAGCACACCGGCTGGCTGACTGCCTTTCTTACAGCAAGCAGTTGGAAAGAAAAGGACTTGTTAGGCCTGGTTCCAGTTGATTCCCCTCAGGTTTGTGAAGCATCTTCTAAAAGTTATTCTTGGGTGTTTGCTCAGTGCCCACATGGACTTGAGACCCAAGCTGCAGTTAGTAGAAAAGAAACGAGTAGGCCAGGACTCTTCACTCTGGGTATCAGAGCCGGGAGATCTCCTGACTGCTGCTTTCTCTGACTGTCCCTTTGTGTCTGAGCGTGTGTATGGGCGTACAGCAGCACTCATGTGGACAGCCCAGAACAACATGGGGCAGTCGTTCTTTCCTTCCACCACATGGAGCCTGGAAATCAAATTGAGATCATTGGGCTTAGTGGCAAAGGCCTTTACCTGGTGAGTTTACCCCACCTGTGTCTGAGGAGACTTTCGATGAACATTCTTAGTGATAGAAGACAACATGGGAGGCATGCCTTCAGGGGTCTTTGAATGTCCCATGTAGAGACTCTCTGCTGGCTACATTAAGAAACCCTACCTGTGCCTCTAGGGGACCATCCTAGCACACACTGGAACCTCAATATGTGATTGAAAGTGAAATCACACTGAAATCACGTTGTACTACCAGCCCCGCCTACCTCTCATACCCATGGGGTGTCCTCCCTCTCGTGGGTCCTGAGTTTTTAGAGGTTGGTCCAGTGATGACCATTAAGTAGAGTGTCCAGTTGGTGTAGGACTCTGGGTGCCGTTGCTGAAGGGCAATAGTGGATCTTGAAGGTGGAGAGGCACTTGGCTCAACGTTTTCTTGTTGTTCCTACTTCATTTGGCAACTGAGAGGCTAAGCTGGTGGCTCTCATCTGCCTCTGCACCCGGATGAGAGAACTCAGGCTGAAGTACAGTTCCCTCATCCCTGGTGCTCCTTCCCCTTCTGAGAGCCAGGCCTTCTCCATGACTCACAGGGTTGCTGTAGAGATAATTCTTAGGTCAAAAGCAGCGGGCCATTGATTAGGGAGTAGTAGAGCAATGACTATTCAGAAACAAGTCTCCTCTCATCATGCAAATACCCTTAATTAAGAAACCCAGAGTCAGGCTCTGTGTCATGGAAACAATTTCCTTTGACTCAGAGAGTTCCAGGAACTGCTGCAGGCTATGGACTTTTTTTAGTGTCCTGGGTTAAAACAGCTTTACCCTTTGCATTTGTTTTCCTGGACAAACGTGAATTTAGCTTAACATTTAAGAAGTCTCTCCCAGTGTTATGCATAACCCTAGTGATTCATTCATGAGAGGAAAGACGTGTGAATCAGTGTAGGGAAAAGATGGCCTGCTACAGTTCAAGGAGACCGGTCTTTTCCTTGTGTCCCTCAGGAGAATCCAACTGGTTTTCTTTGGAACCCTGAGACAATAAATTTTGCTTGTTTAACCTACCCAGTCTTTATATATTTTTAATAATAACCATAGCCTAGGCATAGGACATTTAGTGGCTCTGTAAAATCTAGTGGGGGAAAATTCTGGGTGGACATAATGTAAATTTTATTTGTGTGGCTTTCATTTAATAGAAATTTGATACCTTTATTGATCCATTTATTTGATCATCTACTCCCCTCCCCTTTAATCTGCTTTATTATTATTTTATATTGTACTCGCTGTCATTGGAAATAATATTTATCTTTTGTTTGGCCCTTCATTGTTACTTTGCTAGTTTGATGACAGATGTGTAGGAAGTAATTGTCCAATAAGAATTATAACCTTCCTTGTTTATCTTTCTATTCAGTGTTTTAAGCACCTTTCTACTGTGTACACAGCATCCCATACCTGTTTATGGTCAGGGCAAGAAAAGGTACAAGGAATGCCTCTTGTCTCTGAAGAGTCTGAGATCTCATGCACATGTGGGGGACTGTGTGTTAGATAGCATTCTCTCATTGTTAGCATTCTGTCTAAACTCTGCCCCACAGTTACCTGGCAACAGCTAGGTGGGCCTGGTCCACTATAAAAGGAGCTGCTTGCTCCTCTTCTCTCTCTTACTCTCTTGCCTCTTGCTTTCTTGCTCCCTCTTGTCCTCTTGCTCCCCCTCTCTCACCATTCCCTTCTCCCCTCTCTCTCCACATGCTCATGGTTGGCCTCTATTCTTCTCCTCTACTTCTCTCTCTATCTTTCTCTGCCTCTGCTACCCTCTTAACTCCCCTCCCCATTCCCTAAATAAACTCTATTCTATACTATACTGTCATGTGGCTGGTCCCTTAGAGGGAAGGGATACCTTGGCATGGGCCCACCGAGACATCCTCTTCTCCCACACCTCACCACACCCCAGTAGAACTTATCTTATACCTCTCTATCTTTTTATAAACACATCACTCACTGTATCACATATTCCTGGGAGTCAGTTCAGAAAGCCAGGCATGCTGGCATACACGTGCTGGAATTATATATACCTGTAATCCCAGTGCTTGGGAAGTGCAGATAAAGGAATCAAAAGTGAAAATCATCTTTCGATGTACAATAAGTTTAAGGATGGCCATGGCTACATGAGACCCAAACCCAACCCAAATGAACAGCCACAACTAACAAAACAGACAGGTGGGCTAGAGAGATGGCTCAGTGGTTAAGAGCACTGACTGCTTTCTCAAAGAACCCCAGTTAGGTTCTTAGAACCCATGTCCAGTGCCTCATAACTGCCTGTAACTCCAGCTCCATGAGATTCAATGACCTCTTATGGATTCCACAGGTACTACTAGCAAGCACACATACCATACACAGATGCACACAGACACACGCACACTCACATAGACTAAAAAATTAAAGAATAAACTTGTCATAACACGAAGTTTTCTTTGTCTTGTAGCTTTGGAGGTTCAGGTTCATAATTTATTGGTCATTGGTTCTTAGCATTTGGTGGGAGTGCCATAAGGTGATGGTGGGGATCACAAGACAGAGCACATGGTCAAGAAACAAGAGAAAGAAAGTGGAAGAGGAAATGACAAGGGTCTACTGTTGCTTTCAATGACAATGTCACCATGGCTTACTGTCCTTCTGGGTCTACTGTTGCTTTCAATGACATGTCACCATGGCTTACTGTCCTGGGTTTACCTCCTGTAGGTTCCACCAGCTTCCTACAGTGTCACACAGCACTAGCAGGCTGCACTACTATCCCGTAGCTATGCCAAGGCAAGAAAAAGATGGCCTCAGGCCAGGATTTGGCAAAGCCTAGAGCTGGAGACGGCAGGTGGAACCCAAGAGATCAGAGGCAAGACTCAGAGGATCTCAACTCTGTCTTCTCATTAACTCATCCTTGAGAACATTAATTGTATAATGTCAGGACCCAGGGTATCTGAGGAACTACAGTCAGAGACTAGAAGGTAAAAATCCTTTCAGTGCATAGTTGATGACTTTGGCTTCAGATTAGATTCAGGCCGTGAGGGTTAAGATCTGTAGTTCCACATGAAAATGTAATCACAATAAAATAAACATCCAGCTATGTTTTACTGATATGAAAACCCTTCCCTCAGAGTAAAAGTTTTTGCTTGTAAAATCACAGGATGTGCCAAGGAACCTGTGTGCTGTGTCTTCTAGTGTTTACCATGTCATAGGCTAGGACAACCTTCAGGGTTAACTTTGTTATCCCTCCCTGCCTTTTTTTTTTTTTTTTTAAATTCCATTTTCTGTTGCTGTTCATAGATAGGGACCCATTTGGGTAGGTGTTTAGTTGTTGTCTAAGGATGTTGGAGAAATTGGGTCCAGGATTTTAGGAACTGCTATGGCTTAAATATGTCTCCTCCAAAAATTCAGGTGATACCCTGTGACAGTGTAAGAAGCAATTAGCTATGAGGTCTCCTCTTGAAGAAGAACCATTAAAACTTGTATCAAAGAGGCTGCATGCTAATCATAATAGCTACTTTCATGTAATACTTGGGAGGCAGAAGAAGTGCTCTGAGATGGAGGTTATCCTCCAATACATAGGAAGTCTGAGTCCAGCCTGAGGTATACAAGACCCTGTGAATAGAGCTGGAGACATGGCTCAGCAGCTGAGAGTACTTGCTGGTTTTGCACAGAACCCAGATTCAGTGTCCAGCACCCACATGATGGCTCATAGCTATTCATACCTCTAGCTTCAGGAGATCTGATACATTCTTGACACTCTCTTCTGACTTCTGTGGGCACTAGGCATGTGTGTTGTGCACATGTATTTAAGCAGGCAAAACTCTCATACACATAAAAGAAGGAAGAGGAGGAAGAAGAGGAAGAGGAGGAAGAAGAGGAGAATGAAGAGGAGGAGGAGGAGGGGAAGGAGGAGGAGAAGGAAGAGGAGAAAGAAGAGGAGAGAAATAAAAGCAGAACCCCAGGAGGAAGCTAGAGAGATGATGCAGTACTTAAGAGTAATTGCTGTTTTTCCAGAGGACCCCCATTTGGTTCCCAAGTACCACATTGGGTAGCTCTCAATTGCCTTTAACTCCTGGGATATTGAATGCCCTCTTCTGGCCTCTATGGGCACCTGTACTCACTTTTATGTATTCACACAGGCATAGATAAATGTACATAATTTTAAAAACCAGACTTTCGACAGATGTTTGGCTTCCTTCTGCCATCTCAGGACTAGCCTTCCTCTCCTGTAGAAAATGACAGCTCTCACCAGGCTGTTTAATGTGCTGGAGCCTTGACTGCTGATTTCACAGCCTCCAGAACCATGAGAAATAGATTTTGTAAGCCCAGGTATTGTACCTGGCCCACAGCAGACTCTGAGCAAGTGTTTGCTAGCCTCCTTTTTGAGGAGACGGGCAAGAGTCTCTGAAATGCTAAATTTCGGATACCGTTTGAGTTAAAAAAAATGCCATGGAATTCCTTTTTATCTGTTCAGGATGTTCTCTTTGTAGACAGGTAGTAGTGAAGAGTTGGCTCATCTGCAGAATAAACCTCGAAGTTCTGATCAGGATCTACTGCGCATCCAGTATGGTAGATGATGCAGCAGAAAGGCAGGGGTTAAACGGTGTTTGCTACCCAGCTCCTGATAACATTTGAAGAGGCAAGATATGAGCGTCTGAAAAGTTAACAAGGACGGATTTATGTAATAGCCCAGGATCAACAATAGAGCTGCTTTCAGGAGCCTATCAGGAGTAGAAGATTTATTAGCTAATAAGTCAGGACAGCTGGCACTAGTTGGAAGGGAAGATGCTATGGGCTAGGGTAGTTCAATGAAGGAGATAGGGGCACAAGGCCTCAGCCAGGTGGGGTTGTTGTGGAAACAGCACACCCAATAGACAAGAGCAGGGAGACTTAGTAAGTTGAGAATTCTGGGGCTCAGTGTGGAGAGCCCCAGACTCCAGGTCAGTGAAACTTTGTCCTGAGGGAAATGGAGAGCTAGGAAGGCTTCTCAGCCGCATAGAGGTGTGAGCTAACGATTTGAGCTACACATGGCATTTACATGCCGTGGGGTTTTATGGGTCACTTAGCATCTTTTTGTGCTAATATGCTTAAGGGAGGAGGGATCAGCTTGAGGTAGCTTATTTGCTTTCAGTATAACCTGGGCTCAGAATTGAACTTTTGAAGGGGCTGGAGTGACCAGGTAGGTAGCTTCAGAAGGCAGCCTTCAAACCTCAGGGACAGCTCCATGACTCAGCACTGGTGGAGGATTTTGCAACAGGCTGACTGAACTAGACCAGCAGGCTTTTTCTCAGGACACCTTAGGCATGGCCCTGCCCTGATGTGTTGAAATTCACTCGGTTCTAGAAGCATACCTGTAGCATGTGCCCTTGAAGCAGTGTTGGGGAGTCCAAGAATTGCTTAGGAATCTCCAGTGAGATTTCAGTGCACTCCGGGGCTCTCTGCCTCTAAGAGTCACATGGCTTTCCCTTACCTAACCTCACCTAGGGAAAGTTTCTTAACCAGTGAATTGAGACCTACTTTGTAGATGAGAATAAGTATTAAAGAGGCAGGATTAAATGGCATGTAGTGGCTATCATAAATATGGGAGTATATGAATTAACATGCTGTTAATCCTGAGATTTGAGGGAGGAAAACCAGTCTCACAATTTTGTAGCAAGCTTTAATTAAATACTGACCAGGATGGACTTTGGTCAGGAACACTCCCTAGAATTCCCAATGGATTGGCCATCAGGCATGTGTTGTAGGGACTTTCAAAGACAAACCCAAATAGCTACTGTATTTTTTTCATGTGGCTTTGTTATTTTCTGAGAACTTGCAATATTCCAGGAAGTTACCTGGTCGTTGGCTAGGTGGAGCTTACAGGTACAACTTTGAGTCTTCCAAGGCCTATTTCTAGTGCAAAATGTAATGTTTCTTCAAAGGAAATTGCTCATGTCTCTTGGCTAGCCTTTAAACAAAATCTCATGCCCTGGCTTTCATACATTTTTCCCTTTGGCCCCACCCTAGTATCTAGTCTCTCGGTGGGAAATGCCCGGCACTGAAAAGTTGGCTGCCTGAAAGGTGTGCTGAGCCAACGGGCCATCTTCACATTGATATATCTGTCTGTTCCCACAGTGTACTGGCTGGTTTTGTGTGTCAACTTGATACAGGCTGGAATTATCACAGAGAAGGGAGCTTCAATTGGGGAAGTACTGCCATGAGACCCAGCTGTGGGGCATTTTCTCAATTAGTGATCAAGGGGGTAGGGCCCCTTGTGGGTGGTGCCATTCCTGGGCTGGAAGTCTTGGGTTCTATAAGAGAGCAGGCTGGGCAAGCCAGAGGAAGCAAGCCAGTAAGGAACATCTCTCCATGGCCTCTGCATCAGCTCCTGCTTCCTGACCTGCTTGAGTTCCAGTCCTGACTTCCTCTGGTGATGAACAGCAATGTGAAAGTGTACGCTGAATAAACTCTTTCCTCCCCAACTTGCTTCATGGTCATGATGTTTGTGCAGGATTAGAAACCCTGACTAAGACACACAGGAACAAGCTGAAAACAGTGACTGACAGGGAACTGGAAAACATGGGAAGGAGGGCTTCTGGATATAATAAACGTGTGTATCTAAAAACTGTTCTCAGACATTTGTGAACTGGAATGGGGGCTTATAAGTAGGGCTAAAGCCACCACAGTCATATGTTGACGGAAGAGCTGCATGTCCCTTTTGCCAGTAGGAATTATCTTCAAGCCCCTGAGGAAATACTGGCTTTTGTCTAAATGCCAGACTTTGGGAAAAAATTTCTTGGGGGTACCTGACTTCTGTAATGGCAGAGTTGGTACCATTTTACGTAATACTAATTGGGTCTTCCTAAGTACGTTATAGGATAGGTGCTACCATTCCAGTTTAGAATCTGGAAAACTAAGCCACAAAGCACAAAGAGGTTAGGGACTCCTCCCTGAAAGCCACCTGGACACTCTTCCAAGCATTGCAGCAAGGATAACTTTTCATTGTTGTTGTCGTTGTTGTCTGAAAGTTGCTGGAAAAGAAGCCCACTTAAAACATTATATCTTTTTCTCTTTCTTTTTTTTTTTTTTCTCCGAGACAGGATTTCTCTCTGTAGCCCTGGTTGTCCTGGAACTTGCTCTGTAGATTATACTGGCTTTAAGCGTATAGAGATAATTTGCCTCTGCCTCCCAAGTGCTGGGATTAAAGGTATGTGCTACCACCACCTAGCTTCTTTTTAGCATAACAACTTTTAAAAGCATTTTTTGATTGTAGGAAACAATGGGTTTCATAAATTGTCCTCTTTAAATTGTTTTCATTACATTGATTTGTATGTATGTGTGTATATAACATGAGAATACTCAGTATAGCCTGTCAGTAATATAACTGTGTGAAGGCCACAGGAGAAAACCTGACTTCAGTTGCTTCTCTCTGACCATGTGGATCCCAAGGACTGAACTCAGGTCGTCAGGCTTGACCACAGTGTCTTTTCCTATTGAGTCTTCTTACCAGCACAATTACCTTCTTTTGATGAAGGACGTGGTCGTATACCACAAGCGATAATAAGACTGAGGTAAGTCACTAACACTGTGTCCCTTTCATGGGTCCCCTGCATCCTGTCCCCAGATGACTGCTGTGAGCTAACTTGCTGGTGTATTACTCTGCCTGTGTCACTTCCCTTCCTTGGTTTATTTCTTTTGACAAATACATTGGGAGCAGAAACCTTGTGGAAAACAAGTTGCTGGTCTGGGGGCCACCAAGACAACCTCAACCTGCTCCATCTAGCCTTGTGACACTCACAGTCTGGAGGGGAAATCATTGAAGTAAACAGATGACTGTACGTTCCCCGGGCTACAGAAAGGACAAACAAAGGTGTCTCAGCCTTGCCTCCCTAGTCAAGCTCCAGCTATCTCTGCTGCCGTGGCGAGCTGAAGCCCCACGCTGCTTTAGAGGACGGTGATTGGCAGGAACTCTCTTCAGAGCAAGCTGAGCCTAGGCCTTTTCCTTCCTTCACATTGTCTCCCTCTTGCCTCTCTGTTCTTTGGACTTCTCTTCTCTCCCTTTGCCTTTTCTCCCAGCCCCCTACAGACCTCCACAGGACCTTTTCCAGGCACTCACTGTCCGAGAGCCACCTGCCTCGGGGAAACACAGACTCAGATCTGGGAAACTCGGGGCAGGTATTTCACCTAATGCCATTGCCATCGGTATTTCCGGTCTCTCTGTCACTTCGGGAGTGAACTGGACGCGTTTCAAGATGTTTTCCTCTTCGAATGTGATTGTTTGAGGATGCTGAGATCAGAAAAGATCCAGAGAGATCGGAGTAGGTGCCAGAGGCTAGGGAAGGCAGGCTGTGGGCAAGGAGAGTATTGCCTTGCTCTCTGCCTCTGGTGATGGCTCCATGCAGATGTTCCTCGGATCAACAGATGCACCAACAATACTGTCTGATGCCCAGGCCCCAGGCTAGGAAGCAAGAATCTGCAAGAGAAGACTTTGAGTGTTCTCCGTTTCCTTCTCAGTAATTCTATTATCCGCTCCTGCCCCTCCCTAAGAGACTTAAAAAGCACTGTCATTTTCTGAATTCAGTTACTTCTGGGTCTGAGAGATATGTTACGTCATGCTCTTAATGCACCAGGAGGCAGCGACGCCAGATGGCCGTGTCTCCCTTTCTGGCTCTGCTCTTGGCTCAGAACAAGGTCTTTGCCCTTCTGCCTTTGTTTCGTTGCTCTCTGTGGTTTTCATCGTTTGCCTCCTCAGAAAGCTGTCCTCTGCAAAACTGTCCATCAGCCATTTATTTACTGGTCTCTTCTTGGGCAAAGCTCTCTGAGGTCTACTGTCAGATTGGGACAAACAGGAGGAAGATGTGCTCAACACTTTTTTGAGGGACTTGTAATGGGGGAAACACATGTAAATGGGGCTGTGTATCTCTTTATAGAAAGTGATACAGTTCTTTTAAAAATCATGCCTGAGCGCTGGAGAGATGGCTCAGTGATTAACAGCTCTTGCCTTTCTTGCAGGGAACCTGGGTTCAATTCCCAGTACCCACATAGTGACTCACAAACACCTGAAACTCCAGTTCCAGGGGGTCTGATGCCCTCTTCTGACCTCCATGGGCACTGCATATATGCAGTATATAGACACACACACAGGTAGAAACACATTCATTAAAAAAATTCATTTTTTTAAGTTCTTTTTTTTTTTAAGACTTATTTATTTATTACATGCAAGTATACCATAGCTCTCTTAAGACACTCCAGGAGAGGAGTACGTTGGATCTCATTACGGATGGTTGTGAGCCACCATGTGGTTGCTGGGATTTGAACTCAGGTCCTTCGGAAGAGCAGTCAGTGCTCTTAACCACTGAGCCATCTCTCCAGCCCCCTTTTTTAAGTTCTAAAGAGCCATGTCTGCTACCCAGGATGCTTTCTTTCTTTCTTGAATTCACTGGAGTCCAGGTTGATCCTTTAAGGAAAAGGGGCTTGAGATAACTCAGGAGATGCGGACAGATCTACCTTCAGTCCCAAGATTTCCAATCAGCAGAAAACATGCTGTGGGGGTGGAGCTTGGCTTGGCACTGGGCCTGGCCTTAGGACCAACAGTTGCATCATGTGGTGATGTCAGCAGAGGAAATGTTTACTTCTGAAGGATTCCTCTGCACAGTTTACTGCCTCTTCTCAAGAGTGTAACTATGAACTTGCCAAGAGCACATTCATCCCTCTAAGGATCTACTCACCATTTGACTGCCTTGGGTAGCAGTGTCAGGAAATCTGTGGATGAGGAGAAAAGGTGATGGACCACAAGACGAATGATAGGTCTGGAGGCAGCATCTCTGAGTAGTGATACTTTGCATAGGATATTTAAACCAAATTATAAATAGGGAACATTGAGCATTGACACTCCCCCTTTTCAGTCAGGTCTACAATAGTTTACAAAGTCATTCTAGGCAAAATGCTTAACTAAAGCCACTATAACCAAGGCCAAAGCATGGTCCAGAATACATCCTGCGCGGTCAAGTGGAGGGCCAGTCAGTTCCATTTGGGGATGCTTTGGGGAAGCCAAAGAAAGGGTGCATACATCACCTAAACTTTGAAAGGCAAACTATTCACACAGTGAGTGAAGTTGTGGGAAAGTCTAGAAGAACAAAGGATGGAGTTGTGGAAGGGCTGACTTGTGGGACTCAGGTCTAGATACAGAGTGAGAAGGCTGGGCACTTGGTTGTGAATCCTGAGGTTCAACATTAGGGAACACAGGCTTATGAGTGGTAGTAGCATAGTGGGAGGAAGGAAGCTAAGGGGAAGCCAGGCCAGAGGACCTCACTGACTGGAAGGAGTCTCTGGGGGTCTTCACTGTTTTCTCCACCCACTAAAGGGGCTGATTTGGGGATAAGGGCCTATACAGAGACAGAGAGATCATCACACAGTCTATTACAAATGGAAGCTTGCCAAAAGATGTGCTTGGAACTGCCAGAGCCCAACAGTAGTTCTGTATTTTACCATCTTCCAGTGGCTCGGTCTTCTCCAGGTTCCTCCTTTCCAGTCCAAGGCTATAATTTTAGAAGAGACTTATTTTGACAATCATTTCTCTTTTATTAAGACACTCATGGTCATCATACAAACAACACACACTGAAACTACACTCCCCAACACATACACACAGAATAAATTATGACATTTGTATTGAATAGGAGACGGCAGAAGATGCTCTTCTACCAGCAGGGCCTCCATAGCTAAGCACCCGAGAGTCTGTGATCTATCTGTGAGATGTTTAGTGTCAAATGCCTTCTCTGAAACCCAAAACAAAATCTACACACAGTGCGGATGCAGTGCGGCAGCGTGGACAGCAGGTGACAAGTTAAGCAACAGCTGAAGTGGTCCAACTTGTCTTTCCTGTAGCCTTAGTGAAGCTCCTTAAGAGATTTAGTGAGTTCCTGGAGCTCACTGTTGACCAAGTCCCTGACTTCCCTGGAACTGCAGGTGCCCCCCCCCCCCCACGGTGGGAAGAGGGGGTAAAGAACTTGGTTTTGTCATCTAAGGACATCTTACCAGCTCGCCTTGCCTTGGTTCAGCTGTCTATCACTTACATCTCACCTGCCACTTCCAGAAGAATGAATAGAGAGATAGTTTCAGCAGCATATGCAAATTCTCCACCAGTCACTTTGCAGCAGTATGGTATTGGGTAAAGTCACTTCATTTCTCTAAGCCCCATGGTCCCTAGCTGTATAGACAAGAGTGTCTACCCTAAAGGGTTATAATTAGGAGCCACTGAAATTTGGTATTGTCAAGTACTGAGTCAGATCTGGTGAAATGTTCACAATCTGTTCCTGTTTTCTTTCTTTCTTGCCTTCTCATTAATAATAACAATAATAATAGCTATTATTATTAATATAATTAATTGCTATTATTATTATTATTATTATTATTATTATTATTATTATTATTATTATTGAGACAGGATCTCTCTACATAGCCCTGGTTGTCTGGAACTCTCTATGTAGACCAGGTTGACCTCAAACTCACAGAGATCTGCCTGCCTCTGCCCCTGAGTACTGGGATGAAAAGTGTGCACCACCATGCCTGGCTCTTCATTTCTTCCTCTTTCCCTCTTTTCTTTCTAGGTTTATAGATCTTTGGTGGCCGTGTAACCTCAACAGCACTAAAACTCCCTTTTGACCAGTAAGTCTCCCAGCACAGTCTATGTGTTCAAGTAGAACACTGTGCCGCTGAGAGAGAGCAGGGGGCAGACTCCAGACACTATTGAGACCAAGAGAACAATCTGAGAAGCTTGTGGGAACATGTTGTCTGTCGCCATGGTGTGTGAGGTGCCATGATGTTATGTGGACCAGAAGTGGGGTAGGGAGTGCTGGGGTGGCTTGAGCCAGAAACTGAAACACTGACCTAGTGAAGGCTTACAGCCCTAAACAGAAAGCAAGGCACCCTTCCTATGAGTTGGAGGGACAAAGGTGTAGGCTCATCTACCTGCAGGTCTGTTCACAGTGGTTCTGCAGAAATCTATCTCTCCATCTTTCGGTCCATTCATCCAGCTAGCTACTTGGTATACAACCAGAGGACCGTAAAGAACAGGCTGAGATGAATAGACAAGCCTATTTCTCATTTAGCACCTTCGGTTGAAGGAGTTATTCTATAATCCCTCACTAGAGCTGCTCACAGTATCGCTGAGGTAGTAGCAGGGTGGGTAAGGCCCTTTTCATAGATCAAGAGGTCTTCCGAGTAAGAAAGAACACAGCTGGAACACAGTTGAGGCTGGTCAAGGCATGGTGCTGATCTGGTCCCCAAAGACTGAGATCTAGCTCTCCTCCCATGATCCCTGGTTCTGTGGGGACCCAGACTGACCTCTGTGGCCAGCCCACCTTGCTGCTTTTCACACTAGCGTGGGCTTCAAATCATCTTTGAAGTTGACAACAGGCTTGGAGCGGGCCCACAGCTTTTCCCAGGAGGCCAATCCTGAAGCCTGCTCAGGGTCACTGTCTGAAGTGTCACTATCATTGGAGTCCAAAGAGCTCTGGAAGCAGATTTCACAGTAGGGCCTGTGGCAGCGGCAGAAGAACTCATCTGAGCTGCTGGACTCACTGTCAAGGTTGTAGCACCCAGAAGACAAGGACGGACAGCCAGGGGACAGTCGGGGTCGAGGCTGACGCTGCCTGGGCAGAGCTGGTGAAGAGGGTAGGCGTGGGGCAGGGGAACTTTGTGCCTGGGCAGAAGTGGAAGGTTGGCAAGAAGCTGCTACATTGCATCCTCCGGCCTCCTGAGGCTCGGTCTCGCATTGTTTGCTGCCCTCCAGGGGACCCTGTTTCCAGTGAGGTTCTGAGAGTGGTGATGGTTTTACAGAAGAGGATCGTGGTACCTTGGACCTTTCATTGTGGTGGTCCAGCCTGGAGCTGTCTCTGTTCTGTCCAATAAGCCCACTTTGTGCACTAGAAACGTTACTATTTGCTTGATGCCCCATATTGAGACCCACAGAGCCAGGGATGTGGGAGCGAGCCCGCTGGGCTGCTCGTCTCCTCCTCACCACATACGGGCTGAAACCCAGTTTAGATGGGGACAGCTTCTGGGGGCTGCGGGAAGTGGTACTCTTCCAGAGCGGCTGGGGACAGGGCAGTGGGGGAAGGGGAGCCTCAGAGCCCAGGTCTAGCTCTTGTAAAACTTCCTGAAGCTTCTCTCTGACTACTGAACTGACCCGAGGTAACCTTTCTGGGAGTACCTCTGAGTTCTGCCTGAGCCTATGGGGTTCACAGGCCACTCCCTCTGCCATTAAACTCCGGCTGGCAGCCATGGGTTCCTGATCTCCTCTTTCAGGACCCTCGCTTTGTTCAGCCTTTGGCTTCTGGCTGCAACTCGTGTCCAAATGATCACAAAACTGTTTCAAAGGCATGTTGTCCTTTTTGTCTGGGGAGGGACTGGTGTCCCTTCTCGATGCCCCAGAGCCTTGCATATGCTGGGAGGCCACTGAGGCATGTAGGGAGTCCTCAGCAGCTGCTCGGCTCTCACTCTCAGAAGTAGCAGGGCATTCTGAAGGTCCCTGAAGTGCCAGCCCGTGGGCAGAGACTGCAGCTGGGACGGCCCACTCTGGAGAGTCATAGGTGCACTCTGTAGACATCAGCTTCACCAGCTTTTCCTTGGCGTTGCTGACTTGCTCTTGCAGGCTTTCAATTACTGCATTTTTCTGCGGAAGAAAATCAAGACCATTAACAAAAGATGCTGCTAAGAGTTGCCTAAAGCCTTCCACGGTGGAGAGTTGTGGCATTGGAGACCCTGGCTTCAATCCCAGCTCTTCCGATGTACTTGTCGGTAGCTTCAAGCTTGGAAGTGGGACTTCTGCCAGGTGAAATGTTGCATGCCACATGTTTAGCACAGTAACTGATATATGGTACCCAGGAAAGGCTCTAAGATATTCTTTCATAATAGGCTCCTCCCCTTCTCAGCCCTAGACCCTGTACTGCTGTCTGTGAGGATGAAGGTGGTCTAGCCTCAAGGCTTGCTGGTAGCAGCACCACTATGTCATCTTCCCCAGGTTCCTCTGTGGGATGTCAGTCTGAATAGTGTTGGGGATTATCCAACTCACACTTGGGCAAACCATGAATGAACCAGAAGTGCATCTCCAGGGAGGACCAATGAGAAAACAAACATTTTGCCTCTTGTGAAATAACCTGGGACATGGAAAGGGTAGGAGAAGAAAGGTGGAAATTCCTGGGACAACCATTCATCCTGGAACTAAGAAGAGCTCATGAGATTCGCAGGTTGGTTTCAACACTTCCTTGGAAGTGGCAGGCCCTCCTGGTGTTATAACCTAAGTGATTAACTGGCTATCAATAGCTCTTAAAGAAGGGTGTGTGTGTGCACATGCGCGACGCACACACCAGCATTACTGTAGCTTAACACAAAATAAAAGCAAGAATGGCAAGTGGTATTACATACATCAAAGTACAAGTCTACTGAACAAGTCTACTGAACAGTCAACACAGCAAAGTGACCAATAGAATCTCAGATGTTTGTTATCAATTCATCTACAGAGGATCAATGTGCAGAATATGTAAAGAGCTAAAAAAAAAAAAAAAACCTCAACAATACTGAGTTAAAGAATCCAACTTTAGGATGAGTGGATGATCTAAATAGGGACTTCTCAAAGAAATCTAAGTGGTCGATAAATATACACGAAGATACTTGGCATCTTTAGACATAAGGGAAATAAAAAAAAATCAAAATCACATGAGAATCTACATTATCTAGTTGGGATGTCTATAACTAAAAATGTAGGTGAGGATGGGGAGACTGCAGAGCCATAAGAAGGTCATAAATAACTCCCTCAAAGAAATACAGGAGAACACAGGTAAACAGCTAGAAGCCCTTAAAGAGGAAACACAAAATATCACAGTGAGCCCCCATTAATTTCCAAATAAGTGGTAATATGAAAATATAATTACTATAGAAGCTTAAAGCAGATAGTTTGATTCAGTAGCTCTCCAGTGCAGTCCAGAAAACGAAAGAGGCTGGGGCAGTTCTATCGAGATACCGTCCTTCTGTGCAGAAGTCAGTCGGTGGATAAACAGGCTGTGCCCCAGAGGGCAGACAGGTGACAGCTGCAGAAGTGTGCCTGTCCCAACTGTGGGGCAGGAAGTAGATGTGGGTGTGAGCCAGTGGTGGGTGTCTGAGCACGCCTGCACTCTTGCCTTCGCGGAGCGTGGCAGTAAGCTGTCTAGCCAAGCCTTCCCTTGGAAAGTTCTATGCTCAGTTCAGAGGGGCAGTGGTAAGAGTCTCACGGGGAATGGATTGTCTGGCATGCATGAGAAGGACTGTGGGGAAGGTGGGAAGCACTGAGCTCCAACAAGGGCTTGTCTGGATAGCACAGTGTTGCCCTTGTGTTGTCTGGATAGCACAGTGTTGCCCTTGTGTTGTCTGGATAGCACAGTGCTGCTCTTGTGGCCGCCTTTCTCTTTTAGGAGCCAGTGACCAGTGCTGGGCCATCCCTTTTTCATGCTCTAGGACAAAAGAATGGACTCTGTCCTAAAATACTAAAGAGCTCAGCCTGCCCGTGGGGTGAGCCTATGCATGCCTGTCAACTTACATATAAAACTTGGTTAGAATTGACTCTTTTTGGTTTTGAGACAGGGTCTCATGTTGTACCCCAGCTGGCCCAAAACTCACTCTGTAGCTCAAGCTGACCTCAGACCCATGGCAATCCTCCTGCTTTGATATCTCAAGCATTAAGGTGACAGGCACGGGCTACTACACCTGGTCAGGAATGATTACTTAAGGGGTATGAGCGAAACCTTCCAATAAACTTGCAGTGACCCTGTAAATGCCCTGTCCCTGGGTAAAGTCAAGAGGTGGTGTTTATTGGTGCTGGCTCTCCTGGTTTCCCAGATGGTTTAGTCATCCTCATTAGCATCGGAACAGGGGCCAAGCCCTGGGAGAGACTGGTGAAGCAGGTAGAAGGGACTTTCAGGGGTGTTCCCACCTGACAGGTCTCCCTCTTCTCTCCTGAGGCGTGGTAGGCTGCTGTAGTTGGGCAAGTGGCACCTTGAACAGGGTCAGTGAGTGACAGGGGACACTCAGGTTCCTTTTGCCACGAGGGATGTGTCAGATGTCTTTAGGGACCTCACAGAGCAACTAACCATGATGGCTCCTCAGTAGGGACTTGGCCCTTTCTTCTTCTTCTTCTTCTTCTTCTTCTTCTTCTTCTTCTTCTTCTTCTTCTTCTTCTTCTTCTTCTTCTTCTTCTTCTTCTCCTTCTCTTTCTCCTTCTCTCCTCCTCCTCCTCCTCCTCTTCCTTCTTCTCTTCTTTTCTTCTTCTTAGATTTATTTATTTCATATATGTGAGTATATTGTAGCTGTCTTCAAACGCACCAGAAGAGGGCATCAGATTCCATTACAGATGGTTGTGAGCCACCATGTGGTTGCTGGGAATTGAACTCAGGACCTCTGGAAGAGCAGTCAGTGCTTTTAACCTCTGAGCCATCTCTCCAGCTCCTTTTCTTCTTTCCTTGACACCCACTCCTGCTTGTCCTTATGTCAGCCTCTGCAAGTGGGGCATATGTGTGGGGTGTGTGGGATTATGTGGGGGGTGGGAGGGTGGGGGAAGCCATCGTCATGACCATGCTGTAGGGTAATAGCTCTCAAACCTTCTAAGGCTGCCACTTTTAGTACAGTTCCTCATGTTGTGGTTGAACCCCCCCCAAAAATTATTAATTTTTTTTGCTACTTCGTAACTTTTGCTACCATTATGAATCATAATGTAAATTCTGATATGTGACTCTGTGTGGTTGCAACCCACAGCTGCTCTAGGGGTCAAACAGAATTTCTGTTTCCTTATGCCTTGTCTAGAAAGGGCTTTGAATATAGGAAAATCTTATGAACCTCCAGAAGGGATGTATACCCTTTTTCAAGCTAGGCAAACTCTTCAAGTTGGCTGACTACAGATTTAGAAACATCAACAGAAATAGTCAATTCCCCTTCTTCCACAAAAGGGAAGCAAGACTCTTTTCACCACGACTCTGTGTTAATTAAAGGCATAGTGTGAGGTCCTGCTTGTGGGGTCCAAACTCTGACCTCCCGGGGCAGCAGCTTTTAAATTAATTTTTAAATCATTTTGGTCCCTGGCGAGAAGCAAAATGTCAAAGGTATATTGAAGAGGGCACAGGCCCTAGGAGTGCACACCTTCCTTCTCTGGTACCAGGAGGAAAAGGAGATGATAGAATGGCTGCAGACCATCAAAGGCAGCGTCATCAGCCTAAGGGGACAGTCTGTCTACCACTCTGTGCACAGTGGGAGGTCAATGGCAGATGCTACTTAACCATGTCCAGAGCAAGAGGTCAAGAATGAGAAAAGCTGGAGGTGCACGCCTATAATCCTAGTACTTGGGGAACTGAGGCCAGAGGGTTCATAGCAGCCTGGGCTACATAGTAACTGTCTCAAAAACAAAAAGCAAGAGAAATAAAACCCCCCAAACAAATGAGAAACTGGGCTGACAGATCTTGGGAATTGCGAGGGGGCGGGGGATCCTGTGAGTTCAGCCCAAACCCTTGCTGGACAGGGACTGTCCTATGTGAAGAAGGGCAGGGCTGGCTCCCAGGATGCAGAGCGAACCAGGGCTGGCTGCTGGCTCTCAGGCCTGCTCTACAGAAGATGCTCAAGCAGGGCCAGGGCAACAGAGGCACCTTTTTGCTGCTTATGTACTTCAGCCTGCAAAGGGCTTTTGCCCCGCAGACTCGAGGTTTCTTTTGGAAAGAGCACATTCAGCTGCAGCGTGGGAAACAGGGTAGCATGGCTGAAATACAATAAGCTGCTGAAATAATTACCATAAGGCTAAAGAGTCTACTCCAGTCTGTTCGGCTGTTCCAGGGTTAGCTGATTGTAAATGAAAACCATCCTGCTGGTTCTAGCCAAGTTTCAGGCCTTGTGTTTGTTAGGGAAAACGTTTCTCTAAAGGTTTTACAGAGCACCAGAGGCAGGGCTACTCCCCTGCCAGGTGCAGAGAAATCTGGCTTTCAAAAAAATGTCCAGAATGTTTAATAAATGGTGAAGAAAAGAAGAAAAGGAGAGGGTTTTTTTTTTTCCCTCTGATAGATAAAGAAGACTCAGAGAGTGTATGGGGGGTGGGGTGGGAGGGGATGTAGAAAAGCAAGGCCCAGGGGTGCTGGCCAGGTTTGGCTCTTCATCTGGGTGCTTCTAAGGTTTTTCCCTCACTGTTCTCTCATAGGGCCATTCATGCCCAGGACACAGTCCCTCTAAAAAACAAAACAAAAACAAACAAACAAAAAACAGTTTGGTTTCTCTAATAGCACAAACTCAGTGTGGTGGTTTGAATATGCTTAGCCCTGGGAGTGGCACTATTGGGAGGTGTGGCCATGTTGGAGTAGGTGTGTCACTGTGGGCATGGGCTTTAAGACTCTCATTCTAGCTGCCCAGAAGCCAGTATTCTGCTAGCAGCCTTCAGATGAAGATGTAGAACTCTCAGCTCCTCTTGCACCATGCCTACCTGGATGCTGCCATGTTCCTGCCTTGATGATAATGGACTGAACCTCTGAACCTGTAAGTCATCCCCAATTAAATATTGTTCTTATAAGAGGTACCTTGGTCATGGTGTCTGTTCACAGCAGTAAAATCCTAACTAAGATACTCAGGTATCTCCTATGTGTTTGTGTGTGTGTGTGTGTATACATATGTGAATATGTACATATACATATATAATTTGATTTAATTAGTGTCAAAATATTTATTAATTCATCCACCAGAGTCCTGTGCTGCCTTCTTATAGAGCACAGTCCTCGAGTTTTTCCACATGCTTGACTCAAGCCCACACTATGCTTGTCTGGAACAGGGCTAATTCTGGTTCAAGTACAGAATAAAGAAGTGTTGGGACACCTAAGGTTCCTTGATACTGTGGTAACATCAGAGACCCTTCGTTTACCCCACATCTGTAGCACATCTGGAAGTGCTGAAGTTGAGGTCTCTGGTTAGTGCCCAGGGATGTCAGAGAGGACTATCAGGTCTTGAATACAATGTCATGGCTGTTTGTAAAGAATGCTCACCCAGATCCTAATATCCTTTGTGTTTTCCCTTTGCATGGATATTTTTTTGAGCTCTTCACCTGGCCACTTGTTCCTTCAGAGTCTTGTCTCACTAGCCTGCTACATTCCCTTACCTCCTTCCCTGACCATTATTCTCATTCATCCCGAATGCTTCTTTCCTGATTCTCATCACAATCACATTTTTTTTTTCTAGTTTTTGAGCTAGAGAGTCCTGACTGGCTTTGAACTCTTTGTGTAACCAAGGATGACCTTGAACTTCTGATTCTCTTGCTTTCCCTTCCTGCATGCTGGAACCACAGGCAGGCACCACCATTCCTGGTTTAGTGGTTATGGGAGGAAAGCCAGGGCTTTGTGCATGCTAGGTAAATATTCTGTTTGTTGACCTGCACCTGCAGCCTCTCCTATCCATCACAGTTTAAATTAATGTTTACTTACTTTTGTTCCACTTGACTGTGAACTCCATAAGGTCAGGAAGCAAGTCTGGCTTGTTCATCAGCATGTAATGCTATGACTAGTTTTTACCTGCCCTAGGAGTGGGATGGGCAAGGGTCACTGGGGTGATGGTGAGGTCTCGCTTGCTGTGGGGAGAGGGGAAGAGTGACTGGGGCAGAGAATGTTGGCAAAAGGAACATGTGGGATCATGAGGGTGCGAGGGACCATGAGAACACGAGGGACCACGAGGGCATGGTGGGCCACGCACGAGGGCATGTGGGATTGCTCCCACGTGGCTGGGGATCCTTGCAGGGAGTCTGCTAGGCAAGGTGTGGCTTACTTCTGTGAGGAGCCTCTCCATGCAGCTCCTCTCATCCCTTAAGTGGCAGCTCTGGTCCTCATCGAACTGGCCATGGAAGCTTTTGCTGGGAGTGCTGAAGTATTTGGCCATGTGTCTGGTGGTTTGGTTTTCTCCTTCAAATGCCTTCCATTGCTTCAGCTGTTAGCAAAGAAGAACACATGTTATTTATTTAATTACACACCCAGAAACACTTCCCTTGCTCTTTCTCATAAATACCAAGGAATGACACAGTCACCAACACACTAAGGCACAAGCTGTTTACTCCTCAAAATGCCATTTGCTCTGCAGCATTCATCCACTGTGGTGACAGAAAACAATGGAGAGCGTTCAGGTTTCATGCTTTAAACGTGCCCCGGTATAAGATGGAATATGATATAGAACACCCTCTCTGTTGTCAAAGTGTCAAAGGGAACCAGAGGAAGGACACATCTAGAATGGGATTCTGAAGCTCTCATTGGGAGCCAACTAAGCATGAATGTGTCTATGAGGCTAATCTTGGTCATCTTTCAGTTGTTGAGGAGTGCTGTGTTTTTTGATATTGAGAGCCCAGTTCATCACTGGAAGCCAGACTAATGACCAAAGCGCAAATAGAAACCAACTAATGTCAATAAAAACAGAATGTCAGCTCTGGCACATGGCCATATGTTCTGACAGGGAGAGTGGATAGGAGTGTGACTTTTCTAAGGTCACACATCACTTTTGACAGACCCAGAGCTGTAACTGGGACCACCACAGCTTGGATTCTCATCTAACTGATAAAGAGGCAGATTGTTGGGCGGGGTGGGGGGGGGTCCAGAAACTATCCTTGGGGAGCAAGCTGGGGAGATATGGTCTGGCCCACTTTTATAATAACACAGGTGACCTAGAACATTCTCAGACAGGAGTCTGCTGCAGAGTTGCTGGGACACTGTCTACCTGGCGAGTACCAATGATGTGAAGGACAGGGTCCCAAGTGGTAGAAGGAGAGACCTTTACCCTGTATCCCAGCATCCTCTGTGGAGCCATCTTCGCAGGGCTGCCAAGGACTGGCTCAGCACAGGCATGAGGCCATATTAAGTCTTTGGGCTCCTCTCCCCTAAGCTGATGGAGCCACGGTACCCTTTGACCAAAGCTCTCCAATCCCTTTTGGGCCCTCCTTTCTGAAGGTCCCGGTCCTTGAGACTTGACTCTTTGTATTTTCTGGGCTCTCCACTAGTCGATCCTCAAGGATCAGGTAGTTCCTCCAAAGGACCAGCACATTTTAGTTTCTGGCCTCTGGGTGATGTGGATGCTATAGGCTGGGTTATGGCTCTTCACAGCTCTTCCTTGTCTTTGGGTCCTTGGAACTTGTTGACTGTTACATAAGATGGCAAATAGAGTTTTGTGATGGCTATGTTAAGGCTTGGGGGTGGAAAGATTATACTGGATTATTCAGGTGGAGCCAATGTCATTAAACGAGTCCATATAAGAGAGAAGGAGGGGCCGGGTGGTGGTGGTGCATGCCTTTAATCCCAGGACTTGGGAGGCAGAGGCAGGCGGATTTCTGAGTTAGAGGCCAGCCTGGTCTACAGAGTGAGTTCCAGGATAGCCAGGGCTACACAGAGAAACCCTGTCTCGAAAAACCAAAAAAAGAAAAGAAAAAAAAAGAATGAGAAGAGCTGGAATGGAGAGAGGGAGGAGGGCTAGAGAAGATGGTAAAGGAAGAAGGAAGAAGGAAGGCTAGCCATTAGGATGTCCCATTGCTGGGTCAGAAAGGGCCTTAAAGAAAAGGCCTTAAAGAAGGTGAGTGGCCTTTAGAAGCTGAAATAGTTGAGAAATTTTCTTAAAAAAAAAAAATTGCAGATCTGTTAACACCTTGGTTTTAGTCCAATAAAACCCATTTTAAAAACTTGCCTTACAGAACTGCAAGACACTACATTGGTTTTGTTCAAAACCATTGGCGCGTATTAGAGCAGCCACAGGAACTCCTGTGGGGAGTAGAGTGGCATCTGTAACAGGCCACCCCGTGCTCCTAGAAGCTCGCTGAGTTTCAGAGGGATCTGGAGGATCCCAGGTTGGTTCCCAGCACAGGAATGGTGGCTCACAACTGTCTGTCTAGTTCCAGAGAAATCTCATGCTCTGTTTTGGCCTCTGTGGGCACCAATGATGCACGTGGTACAAAGACACACATGCAGGCAAAGTACCCATACACATAAAAAAATAATAAAAATAAAGTTAACTTTAGCAAAGAGGGGGCAGGCAAGATGGCACAGTGGGTAAGGGTGCTTGGAGCTAGGCTTGGTGACCTGGGTTCACGCCTAGACACCCCTATAGTGGAAGGAGAGAATCAACTCCTCCTCTGAGTTGTCCTCTGATCTCCCTCCATGCCCCGTGGCCTGCACACATGTGTATGCACATGCACACATACAGATGCACTCGCACAAATAAAATAATTTTTAAAATAATAAAATGAAAAGAGTCAAGTCTGGCTACTCCTCCCTTGGAGCTCCTCCCACTGTCGGGAGTTCTTTCTCATTTTTTGTCTTCTCTCTTCCCATCTGTTTGCTGCTATTCTCTCAAGACTGTCCTCCAACGCTCATTTGATATGAAGGTGCCATGAGTTTTAGGAAAATCTGGGGTGGCTTCCAAAGCATTCAACGCACATTATAATTCTTACGAATGCTCCCTACGTGGCTTAAGGAAGGCAAGGACTCTGTGCTTCCCCACATGTCCATAGTGGCTAAGATGTGACCAGAGCGTACCTGAATAAATGAAAGACACTTTTCTTTACAATTCTCCTGTCTCCTGGTTTCTAAATAAAGGGGACAAATCCTAAGTGTGTCATGGACTCCGGGCAGGAAGAGCAAATGTCCTTGGAATTTTGCCTTTCGAAATGGAATGGAAGAGTGAGGGTGGGAGTTGGGGGATGGGTCACACTCAGGTCACAGAAGCAGGGGTTGGCTGATGGCTGGCGATGACCTCAGCACTTGGCATCAGAAACACCCAGGCATTTCCTGACAGCCTGTGTACAGGCTTCTTGGATTCCTTGCCTTACAGACACTTCATCCTGCTCTCTAGCGCTGCCTAGAGAGCCTTCTGAGTCACAGCGGATCTGAAGGCTCTGGTCAGCCCGGGACTCGACTCTTCTTCCTGCAGTTACCAACCAATCCTCTCCCAGGTCCCCTCGGACACTCCCCTAATGAGCTCAGCTGTCTCACGGCCCTGGGGACACGGTGTGAGTCTCACGAGGAAAGCCGTGCTTCTGCCAAACATCTTTGAGCCAGAGGAGAAATCAGTTTAGGGATAGACCTTGGTGATTTTTCTCTGACGAAAAGAACTTAGACCCTACCATGGTCTGTTCAAGAGGAAAGAGAGAAAGAGAGAAAGAGAGAGAGAGAGAGAGAGAGAGAGAGAGAGAGAGAGAAAGAGAGAGAGAGAGAGACAGAGACACAGAGACACAGAGAGACAGAGAGAGACAGAGACAGAGAGAGACAGAGACAGAGAGGGGGGGAGGGAAGAAGGGAGGGGAGGAGGGGAGAGAGAGAGAGAAAAGAAGCCCAAGAAAACCAGGAGGAAAAGGGGCGAGGCAGGGGAGAGACAGGTCGCTTGCCCACCCACCCACCCACCCACCACATTCCAGGACTCAAAGCAGTTCCCT
Organism: Mastomys coucha; assembly: GCF_008632895.1. Taxonomy (NCBI): domain Eukaryota; kingdom Metazoa; phylum Chordata; class Mammalia; order Rodentia; family Muridae; genus Mastomys; species Mastomys coucha. The sequence continues at coordinate 35,932,402 of NW_022196894.1, read as the reverse complement.
CCCCACTCCCTTTTCTGCCCAGTTGTCGACTGTAGGTAAGTTCTAAGAGTCAGAAGTCAATCTGCTGATCGCAGCTTCAGGGATTCGAATGCAGCCCAGCCACTGCCTAGGAAGCAGAAAACTTGTGTCTGAAGCTCAGGACACAAGAGGCTAGAGTGAGGAGCAGAAATCCAAACTAGGACCTTCCAGGGAGATTGTGGATTCCTTCCATTTTCAAAGGGCATTTTGCTCAAATCAGCAAGACTTTCCTTTAAAATTTCTTGGTGATAAGTTCTTTCTCCCCTTCTCCATCCCTCCCCCTTCCCGTTTCCCTCCCTCGCCCACCCTCTCCCCTCCTTCAGAGACTGCTATTTGCTATGAACTTCACCCCCTCACCAATTCTTCATATTCTTTTTATTTTTTATTCAGTCTTTTATTTCCTTAATTTGTTAGCTCAATATTTTTTGCAGTGTCCAAATTGCCTATTCAATGCTTCATTTCAACCTAACATCATTTTTTCTTTTTTAAATTCCTGTTCAATATTTCATCATCTGAGACTAGGTTCCTGGCCTTGTGGTTTGCTTTTGTTAAAAAGAGGCAATGTCCTTGGACTCCTATTGACCAAGCAAAATAAATATCTTGGAACATTTTCTACTGCGGAAGAAGGCATCGTCACCAAATCTTCAGATGCTTTTTCACTCTTGTACCTGTGGGTTTTCCTTAAGAGTCCTCCTCTCCTGAATGTATACCCTTACATGGAAGGAGCTACAGTCTCCTAGTGTAATAAATATAGCTTATTGATCATAAGCTGACTGCCATCATACCAAACATTACATATATTCAAGGCAGAGAGAAGATAAAAGGGACACGCTAGCAGTCTCTCTCTCTCTCTCTCTCTCTCTCTCTCTCTCTTTCTCTCTCTCTCTCTCAGGACAGTATGAAGCCTGTCTCTCTCAGAAGCCTTCTAGGCAACCTCTAGTGTTCCAAATGATGCTCTAGGGACACCTCTAGCTATAAGGGAGGCTGACAGAGCAAATGCTTAGTTCTGTCCTAGGTAAACAAGACAGGGAAGGGAACAGAAAAGAAGGCTAGACAGCCCAGAAGTTTTTCTTTGTCTCCCCTCTCCCAGGAAGAAGGATCCCTCCACCCCCACCCCACCCCTGACACTCCCTACCCCAACACCCCCTACCCTCCAACCCTCCCTCACACCCCCCTTCTTCCGGCATCCCAGACAATGAGCCTCTATTTCTCAGGGGCCTTCTTCAGCCCAGCTCCTACAATGACAAGATGCTGCCAAAGTTTCTCTGGTGGTGGTGCAGAGGCTGCACCCAGCCGCAGACACTCCTGTAGATGCTCAATACCCCCACCCCAACCCCCCACCCTGTGTATATTTGATCGAATGTTTTGTTGAGAATTAGAGAACAGAAAGGAGACTGAAGGCCTGTGTGCCCCGGAAGTTGACTGTCACCTTCTATCAGTCAGCAGTGGAATGAATCATTAGTGTTCACCTCAGGAAGGGGATCAGCATGGGGCTAGCCTCAGGGGGAAGAGGAGCAAGAGAGAAAGAGAAATCAGCCAGTGGCTAGATCATTAACGTGATGGATGAAGGCCTGCAGCCCATCAGCTCTGGAAAACAACCACCAACCACCAACGCTTTCCCCTGGGTTTAAGGGTTCCTTCTACCTCGCTACGGCTTTCTTGTTTCTGCTTCCATTCTCCTTTATTTGATTTTATTCTTAACCTCTGCAATAGGAAACACATTAAAACCTCTCTCTTCCATAAAAAAAAAAAAGAGAGATTCTGTGTTTCCCTGCAGTAAGAAGAAGGGAAAAGCTTACTATGTAGAAGAGGAGGACCCTATCCTGCCTCCATCTCCCAGGTACTGAGCTTACAGGGGCATACCACCACACCTGGCTAGGAAAACCATTCCATGTCGTGAAGTAGACATTTCTCTATGAAACCACAATCCCAAATTAGAAAGAAAAAGTGTTACTTTCTTCAAAGTTAGCCTGGGCTACACAGTAAGTTCCAGGGCTATGTATCGAGACATTAAAAAAAAAAAAGTCTTTTTTCTTAGATTACTGAAAAAAAAAACCTATCTCAAGGATGGAAAGGACACAGAGAGGGGTGGAGCAGAGTGGGGGCTGGGTGGGAGGCAGGGGTGAGGTCACCTCCAATAACAGGTCCCACCATGGTGGCCCTCTTTGGCCTGACTGGGGAGCAGAACTGTCCTCTCCTAGGCACTGAGGAGGTACAGAGGGGGCCCAGCCTCTTCTTCTGATCACCCATCATGCCCCATGAAGAACCCTGCCCAGCACTCCGAGCATACCTGGGGAAGGAAGACACAGCAGTTCACGGTGGTTGTGCAAACGAAGATACCTCCGGATGTGAGTCCAAAGACCAGATTGGGCCAGGAGTGCAAGTATCTGGTGACCACAAAAAGCAGCCCAGCGATGAGGAGCAGGAGGTTGACCCCGACCATGATGGTTAAGGACTGGTTCACTGGAGGAGAGCTGACATGGTTGGTCAGGCCGGCCAGATAAGCACCATAGAGCAGCAGCAGCCCCTGCGGGAGGAGCAGGGACCAGAGGCACAGAAAAGGGGGACCACAGGTCAAAGCGGTACCGCCAGGGCCCATGTCCTTATCAGTTACACTGGGCGAGTCATCTCTCTTTTCTTTTTAAGATTTATTTATTTATTTTATGTGTATGGGTACACTGTAACTATACTGATGGTTGTGAGCCATCATGTTGCTGGGAACGGAGGTTGCTCGCTCTGGTCAGCCCCCGCTCACTCTGGCCTAAAGATTTATTTATTATGATATCCAAGTACACTGGAGCTGTCTTCAGACGCACCTACCAGAAGAGGGTGTCAGATCTCATTACAAATGGTTGTGAGCCACCATGTGATTGCTGGGATTTGAACTCAGGGCCTTCGGAAGAGCAGTCAGTGCTCTTACCCGTTGAGCCATCTCCCCAGCCTGGGTAATCATATCTGCATAAAGATTTGCTGTGAGCTTCCACTAAGATTCGACCCAGGAAACCAGGAGCTAGCTTCTTACACCTATGGCTTCTGAATAATGTCACTTCCTGTCTTTTACTGAGAATGGTTTATGGGAGGTTGGCAAACAAGATATCAGACAAGGCAACATTGTTCTGGGAGAAGGCACAGGGTGTTGTGTGTGTGGATAGGAGTTCCACAGACAGGGCAGTGGGGAGGACAGCCGATCTGGCTCCTGCTGGGGTATGTGTGTGTAGGGGGTGTGTTACATATCCATTATGGCTTGGCAGTGAATGCTGCTGAGTGGCACAAGAGAACTGAAAGTGACTCGTGAGCTACTTGTCCAGTCCTGTGCTGCACTAGGGCAGTGCCAGAGGGAGGGCACTTATTATTTGTTTTCCCAGGGTGCTCAAAGGCACCATCTGCTTGCCAGGCTCTGCACCTGCAAGACTGCTTGCATCTGCCTGGAAGGATGGACGCTGTTTTCTATTCGACACAAAGAACTCCATAGGCTGCCGTGGCTCTGTGCAATGGGGGGTTTCTGGAAGATGAAAGATGGAAAAAAGAGGAGAACAAAGGCAGGCTGGGACCCCAGCAACCGTGCGGGGAGGCACAGGCAGCAGGCGCTATATATGAACTGCTTTGTGACATTCCCTGCCTCTACCACAAGGAACAGGGGCCCAGCTCTCTCCTCTCTTCACAAACATAAACCTGCCTTCCGGAGTCTCTGTTAGGGAGAAAACAACATAGTATCCATCAGTGCTGCTTTCCCCCAGAGGCAGCTGTGTGCATATAGAGATCAGAGCGTTTATCTGCAACACTCAGTATACATATAACTCTGCACGCCCTAGCTTTTCTAACTTGCTCAAAGCACTACAGTGCAAACCATTGCTACCAAGGACATTCACAGCTGGGCATGATGAGTGGCTAGGCATCCCACAGTGGTGAGGTTGAGGCAGGAGCATTGCTGGGAGTTTGAAGCCAGTTTGGGCTACACAATGAGACTTTGTCCCGGCTACTCTTATGTGAACTTGACACAGGAGCTAGAAATTATCTGAAAGGAGGGAGCCTCAGTTGAGAAAATGCCTCCATCAGATCCAGCTGTAGGGTATTTTCTTAACTAGTAATCAGTGGGGGAGGGCCCTGCTCATTGTGGGTGGTGCCGCCCCTGCGCTGGTGGTCCTGAGTTCTATAAGAAAGCAGACTGAGCAAGTTAAGGGAAGCAAGCCAGGAAACAGCATTCCTCCACGGCTTCCGCATCAGTTCCTACCTCCAGGTTCCTGCCCTGTTTGAGTTCCTGTCCTGACTGACTTCAATCATGAGCCGCTATATGGAAGTATAAGCCAAATAAACTCTTTCCTCCCCAACCTGCTTTTTGGTCATGGTATTTCATCCCTGTCTTAGAAACCCTAAGACAGACCCTGACTCAAAACAACAGCAAATAACATCACAAGAGCAACACCACCACAGAGCAATAGGCCTGGCTGATAGGGAGGGTGGAGGGAGGCAAGCCACACCCTGTTTATAACTGGAATGTGTAGATGCCATTGGGTATGAGGTAAGGCCGAGAGCCAAGGGGATTCCAGAGAATAAGGAGAGTCAGGCCAGGCATCCTGTTGACTCTGAGATCACATGACCTGGTCAGCACCACCCGTAGGCAGAGGTGACTTTTGAAGCTTTGGCTGTGCTGGAGAGGAAGGAGTCGCTGTGGCAGAGGTGTTTCTGACACCCAGTGTTCCAGAGGAGGATGGAGGGTCAAACCCAGTCACCTTGGGATCTTTGATGAGTAGAAGGACACAGGAGGGGCCAGTGCGACCTGACTCCTGCTCCTGGGTAACTGATACCACCAAGGAGCGTTCGGCCACGGCTCGCTATTAGTTTTATCAAAGGTGAATAAAATTAATTCTGTGATTCTGAAAAATGTCAAATATGATTTTAATAAAGGTTTAATCCCATTAAAATTCTTGCTAGAAAGGAAGACGGGTGTGAGGAAAGCCATAGTACTCAGGTAGTCCTGAGGTGGGGCTCCGTCCTACTCAGGAGCTCCTGGCTGGCAGGGGCCACAGAGGTTGGCTCAGCATGCTCAACAACGTGTTCTCTTTTATCCATACCACTGTAACAGTAGGGGGGGGCGGGGAAGGTGCAATGAGAATGTGCAGAAGGCAGTGGACGAAATGGAGGAAGGCTGGGTGCAGGCGGGGGCGGGAAGGTGGGCTATATGCTCTGGGAGCTAAGAACTGAGATGACTCGGTGCTTCAGAATGGTGCTTCAGAACGGTTCAGGGCTAGAGGCAGAACACGTGTTCTGGAGCCTTTGGGAGGGACAGGAGTGGCTAGAAACTCTCATGAGTGAGTTCTAAGCAGCTGAGAGCAGCGCTAAGAGGCTGTCATCATTGTCTCTACTAGTTGCGAGGGTTATGCCCCGGAGAGGTTAGATGAGATTGGGGTTCAGCGAGGAACGGGCCAGGGCAGAGTTCAGCTCTATTATGTAGCGTTTGGAGGTATCTAACCATTTCCAGGATACAAGTGAGTAGCAGCTGTTTGCTTCCTGGATTCTTCTTTAAAAAACAAAACAACAACAACAACAACAACAAAACCTCCCAAGCTAGTTACAATGGCTAGCCTGGCTTACACAGACAATGAGACCAATGAAGGTTATATATAGCAAGACCCTCAGAAAACAAACAGCCACCCCCACCCCCCAACAACCACTCCCCAAACAGACCATAATATGAGAGAAAATGAAATCCCAGTGATCTGTGGGCAGGCTGAATCGGAGCACATGGGGAACTGTAAACGGAAACCCTTCAATATAAACAGTAGAAAAACAAAAGGTTCACTGCTTTGGGACTTCTGCAGGAGCCCAGGTTGGCTCTGAGCTCCCCATTCTCTGTTGTCACCATCCATGAACACACCTCATTAATTCCTGTAATTCTCTTTCCAAACCCATTTTGTTGGCGACAGACCGTCACCCGAGGAGGTGTAGTTACCAACCTTGCATCCCAAAACCAGGGCAATCCAGACATCAGAGTACCGTGAAGCACAGAAGTGTGTGTTGGTCAAAGAGCAGGATACATCTCTCCCTGTCACCTGTGAGGGACACCAGGTCAGAACCAAAGGCATTCGAATTCCTGGGACCACACAGCAGAGCTCTGTGAACTTCCCTGGAGTGTGAACTCCTCCACAGCATAGACTTTCCCTCTTTAGTATGTAAAAAACGGAAATATGTAGGCGACTCTGTTAGAACCTAAAACCAGAGTGCCTGAGCAGGAGGGAAGGGAGAGAAACGTGGGCGGCTAGCAGATGCTGGGCCCGCTTTGGGACTTACTCCAGGGCACGTGTTTTGTTACCACGGTGGCTTCAAAAAGCTCTGCAACAAAGTTACAGGAGTTTTTCACACAAGGAACCATTATTAGCAAACAGCCAAACCTTTACTCACTGCCCCTTCTGATATCGATCCCACTGCATCCCTCAGCCTGTTTAAATGAATTATTTCTCCTATTTCACCCGAGCCTAATGAAAGAGGCAGGATTGTTATCTCTAAGTTACTCCTCTATCTGGAAAGGAGACTTAGAGCTGGTATGCAGCCTTCCCCAGGGACAAGGCTGATGCAGCCTGGGATTTGAACTACAATTGAATGACCACCAAGGCCACCTCAGAACATCACCCTTGTCTCTCAACAGGGAGGGGAAGGCAACTCCCTAGAGCTGAAAGTATTCCTAGGTGACTGTGCAAGCAGAGAGAACTGCCAGGCAGGTTCCCTGTGCACTGACATCTGGGGACGCCCACGAGACGACTGGGGGCACAAGGAGCATTGTGGGTGGCAGCACAGCTTCCAGACAAGGGGCAGGGTGCTCAGAGCGGCCACCGCCCCTGACTGCTCTTTTGAACAGCCACTGAGTAGGTGCTGCTGAGATGATGATCCTGGGTATCACAGAAGCCAGTCCACGTAAGGGATCAGATTGCCCAGGGATTGGCAGCCTCTCACCTTCATGCTGACACCAAGGATCTGGAGGCACTGGATGGGATCAGTCAGCACCCATGTCACGAGCAGGATTACATCAGCCACCACCAGGGCTGCCACCAACCCCAGCAACTGCAGGTCTTTGATAATCTGCAAAACAGTCAAGGTCAAAATGTCTTTTTTGCAAGCTGGTTGTGTAACACAGGTGCTAGAATGTGCTTGGGGTGCCAAGGTATGAGTTGTAGCAACAGTCTTCTATGGGAGCCTCAAAGGCAGCCATCAAAGTTGAAACGCACAGCATTACACTGACCCACTGAATTCACACTTAGGACTGCAAGACTGCCTGCCTCCTCTGTAAGTCTATCCAGTTATTACTGTTACCATTAAATATTTTCCCTTGTTTAACTTTTTGGCTTTTTTATATGTTTGTTTTGCTTTTTTATTTTTGTTTTTGTTTTCAAGACAAGGCTTCTCTGTGTAGCTCTGGCTGTCCTGGAACTAGCTCTGTAGACTGGGCAGGACTCCATCTACGTGCCTCTGTCTCTGAGTGTTGGGATTGAAAGCATGTACCACTAGTGTCTGGCTTGTTTAACGGTTTGGTACTCTACCCTTTCTGGCAAAGGTCTTATAAAGGAAGTTCGCTTTTACTCTTAGACAAGTCTCTGTGAGCACAGGAAGAAGTATAGAGGTTTTAGCACCAGGCTTAGCCATTAACTCAGAAATGGGATTGACAGATGGAGGGATTATTAATATTTTCTCTACAATGTGACTGGTATGAAGAAAATGCTCTTTTAATGACAATCTTATATTGATTCTGAAAATTTAGTAAAAGATGTTTAAGACCGTGGCAACAAAAACAAGCATACTGTCAGACTTGAGGGAGGGATGAAGCAAGGATTCATGGATGGGGCAGTCATGTAGATCCATGTTCCCTTCTCCCCCTCCAGCTTTATTTTATTAAAGGCTTTTCATACACAATATTTTCATCATATCCTTTCCCCTCCCTGAGTCCTCCCAGATCCTCCCTACCTATTAACGGAGAGGCCAAACCTACTCCATCTTGGGACGGGCTTCCATCTTAAGAGAAATTTAATCTACAGCTGAACCCAGGCTGCACCCGAGTACCAGGAAGGACCCCATGGCTTGTCCCATACCCCAGAGATACTCCCTAGCTACTCCCTAGCAACAGTCAATCAAAGATTAGTCCGATTGTTTCAGATGTGCTTTCAGACTGTGATTGCTCATGGTTTTGTCTCAGAGCACCCAGCTGTTGGCTTATAGTATTCATACAGTAAGATGCTCATCAGGCTGAAACCCCCTCGCTTGCTCAATGCTTCCTATAAAGCCTTGTCCTGCTTACAGCTCTGGGCTTCACCCTCCCATTCTGCTTCATCAGAGATGGTGGTGTAGCCTAAGCTCCAACTTGAGTAAAGACGCTGGTGGCTCCTTGTTGGTCTTTTGGGGTTCACGCATGCTTCCTGGCACGACACAACCTTACGTCTTTTCTTGAAAATGGAACAAAGCCGAAAAAGAAAACCAAAGCAAATTTAAAAAGATGAGAACAAAGGCAGAAGGTGGCACACGCCTTTCGCACCAGCACTGACAGATCTCTGAGTTCAAGGCCTGCCTGGTTTACAGAGTGATTTCCAGGACAGCTAGGGCTACACAGAGAAATCCTGTCTTGGGAAAACAGAACAAAACAATACCCCTACCCCACCAAAAAAAAAAAAAAATCTTGATAAGTCAAAAAGTAAAAAACAAAAACAAAACAAAAACAAGAAAAGCATAAACAACTACATGGAGCCCATTTTGTGTTGGCCTGTCCAGGAGTGTGGCTGCTGTACCACAGTGACACTCCATTCATTCAACAAACAAACGACAACAACAACAACAACAAACCTGTCCAAACCTGATTTTCCCTTTCCCAGTAGGTATTGATTGCAAATAGCTTCTTGGTTGGGGCAGGCCCCCTGATCTATGTCCCCTTCTCTGTGCTAGTACCCTGTCTGCCTTGAACCTGCATTGGTCCTGTGTATGCTGCCACAGCCTCCGTGAGTTCCTATGTGTAACTGTCCGATTGTGTCTGGAAGACACTGTTTCCTTTGGGCCATCCACCACCTTGGGCTCTTTCTGCCTCCTGAGCCTTGAGGAGAAGGATTTTTATAAAAACCACCCATTTGGGTTTAAGTGCTCCAAGGTCTCTGACTTTCTGCGTGGCCCAGGGGTCTCTGTGTCAATTCCAATTCACTGCATGAAGGAGTTTGTTTAGTGAGAGCTAAGCAATGCGCCGCTTTATGGGGTATAGCATCATGCTACTGGGAACTATCTATCAGAGTAATAGCAGTAGATCCACAACTAATCTAGTCTTGGGTTCTTGGCCACCTTAGCAGTATCAGGTAAGGATTGCATCTCATAGACTAGGCCTTAAATCTAAGGGAAAATACCCTGAAATATCTGTGCCACTGCAGCACGAGTCTGCCCTGCAGGCCAGTCTGTTGGAGGTCACAGAATTTGCAGCCAGGCGATACCGATATTTTCTGGTAGCATGCAAAGTATCCTCCGGCGCCACAAGCACTAGTCAGTTAAGAGTGAAGCTTCCAGTTGGGTACCAGCTCAGTTTCTTCATGTTCAATGACGTAAGTACAATGACATAAGTAGGTTACATCTTCAGCAACTTCAGGGTCTTCCTATCTGGCTATGGAGAACAACCAGCAGTCTTGGCAACAGCTTGTGATTTTGGGGGTGGTAACGTTCTAGGGGACTCCCTTGATCAATAATGCAGCAATAAGTGACCCATTCCTGGCATTGGAGGGTTTACCTGGTAGCATAAGATGTCTTGGGGGGTACTGTCTCCTCATTATATGGTGACTTCATTTAACTTCCATATATACGTATGGAAGTTAAATATATACGTTAGAAAGCTTCGATAGCAGCAGATTTCCACATGGCTCTTCAAAGGGCCTTTAGTGCTTCGTGTTAGCTGTCTCTCCCTCTATTTCTTCCTTACACTGATTTCCCATCCTCTTCCCCATTTAATCCTACTTGGTCCTCCTCCTCATTTTGACTCTTCTTTTTGAAGGGCAGGGGCGACAGGATCTCACTAGTTCTGGCTGTCCTGGAACTCACTATGTAGACAGGGCCAGTCTCCAAGTCACAGAGATCTGCTTGCCTCTGCCTCCCAAGTGCTGAGACCAAAGGCATGTGCCACCATACCTGGCTTCTAGTTTTCTCTTTATATCTGCATAAGCCCATACTCTATTTCCCCTTTGGAAGATTCCCCTCTTTCCTGGTCCTCCACTAGCTGCCCAGAAGTTATATCGAAATACGTATATCTAAAACTTAAAGGCCAACATCAACACATAAAAGACACCATGTAATGTTTGTCTTTTTGTGTCTAGGTCACCTCACTCAGGATTTTGTTCTAGCTCCATCTATTTACTTGCAAACTCTATTTTTCTTAACAGCTGAGTTGTAGGACCATGAACAGCAGCCTGGTTTCTGGTCGAGCTAGGTTGGAAACTCCTGAGACTCTGCAGGGGATAACCCTGCAAGTAGATAGGCATTTGGCAATGCTCCTGGACACCAGGGTCCTGACACAAGGCTGCCGCTCTTCATAGGTCTGCGTCACATAAGGGCAACGCCCCAAGCCCCTCCACAGGTAGAAAACGTGACCACAGGTCACACAGCCTCAAGACAGATCTCCATTTTAATGAGGTACCTAAAGGTCTGAAGGGCTTAGCCAATAAACTCCCCTTCCCAGACACTCCTCCCTGCAGAAGGTATTTAATCTCAGGCCCACCCTGAGAAAGTGGGGTGTGGTTTCACTCATGGCCTCTCTCCACCATGACAATAAATGCCTTACAACCACAGACTGCCTCTTTTCATCAGGATCTGACACAGGGAGCAAAGGATCAGGTCTTTGTCTAAAGAGGCCAGACTAAGCTCCCGCAGGAGGCCTCTCAGCGCTCCCAGGCAAGGCCTCAGCCAAGTCAAGAACTCTCTTCCCCATGGGACCCAGCCAAAGCTCTCTCCACTTTTCCCCTTCGCCCGGGGCTAGATCCAACCCCTGGGCCTACACTCTGTTCACAGCTCTTCCAAAGCATGGCACCTGGATACCCAAGAGTCTGAGAACCTGACGTCTCTGGCCTCTGTGCAGGTCTGGCATCCCCTCGGACCTCAGACTACACTCTGCAGGCGTGGGGTAAGCCGAGTCAACTTCCGGAGTCCTGCCTCCACAAGCAGCCCTAGCCTTGAGCGGATGCGGGACATTCCTGTAACCCCACACTGAATAATAACCTCATTGGGTAAATGTACAACACATCATTATTCATTCATCTTTGGTGGACGTCCAGGCTGTTTCCAATTTCTGGCTCTGAAGAATAGAGCAGCCATGAGCACGGATGAGTAAGGTCTCTGTGGTAAAATGGACAGTCTTTGGGTACATGCCCAAGAGTGAAATAGCTGGATCTTGTGGTAGCTCCATTTCCAGCTTTTGAGGAACCCCCACACTGATTTCCATAGTGGTTGTACCAGTTTGCCCTCCCACCTGCAATGAATAAATGTTCCTCTTTCCCCACCCCCTCGCCAGTAGTGCTGTCATTTGTTTTTGTTAATGTTGGCCATTCTTACTGGGACAAGATGAAATCTCTAAGTATTTTTAATTTAAGTTACCTTGACAGCTAAGGATGTTGAACACTTTTTGAAGTGTTTACAAGCCATTCTTGTTTTATCTTTTGAGAACTCTATTAAGTTCTATACCCCATTTTGAAAATGAGTTGTTTGCTTTGATGCTCATTTTTATATAGCTCCTTATATACTCTAGATAACTCTTATCAGATGTATAATTGCTAAATTACATCTAATGTAATTAGTTATACATTAGTTATATTCTGGAGGCTTCTGCTTTGTCCAAATGATGGTGTCCTTTGCTTGTACAAAAGCTTTTTAGCTTCATGAAATCCTATTTATTAATTGTTGATCTTAATGCCTATGACATCAGTATCTTGTTCTGAAAACCTTTTCCTGTGCCAAGGAGTTCAAGACTATTTTCTTTCTCTTTTTTCTTTTTTGGTTTTTCCAGACAAGGTTTCTCTGTGTAGCCCTGGCTGTCCTGGAACTCACTCTGTAGACCAGGCTGGTGTCAAACTCAGAAATCTGCCTGCCTCTGCCTCCTGAGGAGTGGGATTGCCTATTTCCTACTTTCTCTTTACCAGATTCAGGGTATCTGGTCTTATGTTGAGGTTCTTGATCCATTTGGAGTTGAGTTTTGGACAGAGTGATGAATATGGTAGATTCATGTTCTTGACAACCACGGAAGGGAAGAAGCAAGCCAGTTAGAACCTATGGTGTTTACGAGAGCAAGATAAACCCATTGCTTAATCAAATTGCTCACACAAGAAATTACTACTGCTAGCCATCAGGAAAAAAATAAAAACAAAACCACATGCTCTGTACTGAGGAGCAAAGATAAAGACCGTGTCAGACCATATAAGGCCAAGTGAGAAGACAGTGGGAGAGGGGCATCGAACATGGAAACAAAGGGGAAACTTTCTGAGGCTGGGATAGGCTCAGTGGTAGATCCTTTGACTAGCACCAGCAAAGCTTCGTCCCCAACCCTACACAACAACCAAATGGCAATGCATCTCTTGGAAACAGTCAAAATAAAGGCCTTTCCAGCTCCCTAAACATGAAAGAGTTCAGCACTCGTACACGCATACTAGAGTATTTCTATACTTCAGATAAAAGGGGAATAATACCAAATAAAGATGAGGATGAGGGCTGGTTGAGGTTACACGAGGCTTTAATTCTAGCACTTGGGAGCTAGGGGCAGGTGAGTCTCTGTGAGTTCTAGGCCAATCAGGGTTAAATAAGTGAGACCTTGTCTCAAACAAACAAACAAACAAACATAAATGTGTACTAGGAGACTGAGAACATAGGAAAGGGAAACTACACAGGAAAATATGTGATTTAGTTTTACCAACTAACCTTTAGAAGTTAATTGTTTAGTGAAATCATGACAACTGAATGGGGTTTATAGTATACATAAAAATTAAAGTGATAATACAGAGATTGGGGCAGGAAGGAGTGAATCCACCATGCTTGAGAGTGGCCATGCTATGACTGTGACAAGTATGTGATGGTTTTACAATCATGCTCAAAGCACTCCAGATACCAAAGAGGAAGGACCAGGTTGTAACTCATGCCACAAAGTCAGGATCACCCAGAAACCCAAACTAGGTAAGTATACTACAAGAAAAGAAAACTACAAAGCCATATCCACTAAAAAAGTACAACGCAGTATGAGCAACTTAGGGATATCTCAGGGATACACGGTTGATTGAGCATCTTACAATCATTTAGCACAGTTCACCACATAAGTAGACCAAACAAGAAAATAATATAATAATTTCATTAGACATGGAAACTTTTAGACAAAACTCAACACCAATATTGATAAAAATTCTCAGGAATCTAAGAATAAAACAGAACCTTTTACAACTGAAAAACAGATCCTATGAAACTGCAGCTAAATTCATGCTTTTTGTTTGTTCTTTAAAATGTTTTTATTGAAATACATTATAATACAAAATAATCCATAATGCAATTCATTATGGCTTTTCCTCTCTCTCTCTTTCTATATATATGATTACAGGAATAAACCATAGCACAGTACCCAATGCTTAGCAGAGAAGGGCTGAGCACCTTCCCATAAGTCAACAATAATTTCTTTAAAGATGTATTTATTTTATGTATATGAGTACACTGTAGCTGTCTTCAGACACACCAGAAGAGGGCAGCAGATCCCATTACAGATGGTTGTGAGCCACCATGTGGTTGCTGGGAATTGAACTTGGGACCTCTGGAAGACAGTCAGTGCTCTTAACAGCTGAGCCATTTCTCCAGCTTGAGTCAACAATAATTGAAGGGGGCTGAAAAGATGCCTTATCCTTGGGAGCATTTGGTAGAGGTTCAATTCCTAGCATCCATACTGGAGGCTCACAAACATCTGTAACTCAAGCTCTAGGGGTTCTGATGCCCTCTTCTGTCTTCCCTGAGCACTGCATGCACACACAGACACACATGTGGGCAAGATATGCATATTTATATAAAAATAAAAAAGAATAATGGAAGGATATTTTGCTCTTATTACCCCAATTTGTACTTATTTTTAAACATGTTCTACCAAACAAGAACTCTTTATTTACAAGTGATATGACATCTATACAGAGAATCTATTGGAGTCTATTAAAAAGTTGCTAGAATAGCCAGGCAGTGGTGGCACACACCTTTAATCCCAGCATTTGGGAGGCAGAGGCAGGCAAATCCTTGAGTTCGAGGCCAGCTTGATCTACAGGTCAAGTTTCAGGACAGCCAGGGCCACACAGAGAAGCCCTGTCTTGAAAAACAAACAAATAAAAAGTTGCTTAAAAAATCTGCATATGGTAGAACAACTGTAATTCCAACATTTTGGAAGCCGAGACAGGAGGTTCACCACAAGGTCAGTCTAGACTCCACAGGTCAGCCTGGACTAGATTGCAAAACTGTCTTAAAAAATAAAGCTGCTAGAACTGACAGGTAACTTAGCAAAGTTGCAATATACAAGATCAGCTCCAAAATCAACCATTTGTCTATATCAGAGAAGACCAACTGTGGTGGTTTGAATAGGTTTAGTCCCCCTAGACTCATGTGTTTGAGTGCTTGGCCCATGGGGAGTGGCACTGTTAGGAGGTGTGGCCTTGTTGGAAGAAGTGTGTCACTGTAAGGGAAAGCTTGAGGTTTCCTATACTTAAACTTTACCCAGTGTGGAATTCTAGTCTTGCGCCTTTCCATCTAGAGGTAGAAATCTCAGCTCCTTCTCCAACACTGCCATGTCTGCCTGCAGGGATATGCTTCCCACCATCATGAAAACAGACTGAATCTCAGAAACTGTAAGACAGCCTCAATGAAATGATGCCTTTTATGAGAGTTGCATTGGTCATGGTGTCTCTTCACAGCAATAAAACCCTAACTAAAACAGAAGTTGGTACCAGGGATTGGGGTGTCATTGTGATAGGCCTGATTTTGTTTGGAAGAATGTGGATTTTGGAACTCTGGATTAGGAAAGCAATGGTATGCTTTCAGCAGGGCTTAATGAACCATGTCAGACAGTGGTAGCGAGGGCGATTTGAACTGTGGGAGTCTGGCTTAAGAGGTTTCAGAGGAGAAAAATTTTAGTATGTTGCCTAGAGATTGTTCTTGTGATAGTCTGGTCACAGATATGGTTGCTTTTTACCCTTTTCTGAAGAGTCTGCCTGAGGCTAAAGTAATTGGCAGAGGAAATCTGGTTTAGACTGCTCTATGGTTCACTCTTATGAGGAGTGTTTTGATAAAGCATAGCAAGCTTAGAGAGTAAAAAAATACAAAATGTACGGTTCTATTATTAAGGGGTACCAGGAAGTGGAATGGAGCTACTTCTTGTGTTCAAGGACATTAAATGGAATTAAGGGAGTAGTGATCTTGGTGCAAGATCCCACCCAGCTAAGCTTATTGTTTATACATTTGCAGTGGAACAAGGGACAGTTTGTCATGTTAGGCATTATTATGACGGTTATTGTTTTCATTTGGACATAAGGAGATATGATTATATGTCATATTGATAAAGGATAGATTGTGTTTGCTACTCTCTGTTGTCAACTTGACTATATCTGTGATTAACTGCAATCCAGAAATGGAGGGCACACCTGTGATCTAGGTCTTGAGGCATAGTAGCTAGACTTATAAAGATCTTGTAAAAAGGAATTAAAAGAAAGCTTAGGTCCAGGTGTGGTAGTACATGCCTTTAATCCCAGGACTCAGGAGACAGAGGTATGTAGATCTCTGAGTTCAAGGTCAGTCTACAGAGCAAGTTCTAGGACAGCCGAGCTTAGGCAGTAAAGGAAATCATTCAAAATACAAAGGTGGAGATAATGTAATAGAACAAGGGGCCATGTTCTAGTCCCAGTAAGCAACAGAACTCAGTACCTTTGGCCATGTGACTCTGGCTTTTGAGTCAAGAATAGAAGGAGTTACTGGGACAATTGATGAAGGCTAGCTGGAGCTAAGAAATTAGTAGTGATTAAGAAGAGACTAACATTATTGAGGTGAAATCTTCTGGGAAGTGTTTCCTGAAAGCACAAAGAATCTGTGTTCCAGAGATAGATCTCATGTTGACAACCAGACTTGGTAAAGTGTAAGAATCACCCACATGGTACTGGTTTTGAAGGCATGAAGGTGTCATGGAGAGCAGCTGAGGCTTGGCACTGTGAGAGGCCAGGGAAGGCCAGTGGTAGTTGAAGGCCCAGGACTGAAGGGGTCATGCAAAGGGGTTAGGGCTTAGCACCATGAAGGGAACCTATGAGAGGCTATTGGTAAAAGTATAGCCTAGTTCCATTGGAAAATGCTAGTGTGTTGAAGATACCAGTACCATAGGATGACCACCAAGAACAGCAGCAACCAGAGCCTACAGTGCTACAGAGGGCAGAGCTGGAGAAGTGACCCAGCCCTTTGGAGGAGACCAGAAGATCATGTGTGAATCCCAGGCACTGGAACAAAAAGCTGTGAAGTTGAAGTTGCCTTGGAGACCCCAAGATGATTCAGATGCCAGAGCTGAGGCAATAACTGCTGAGGAAAGCTGAGAACAGGGAGTGGAACCAGCATAAGAAAGGGAATTATGTTGAGGTCAAAAAAGCTGAAAGAAGTTGGACATCAGACATAGAGATGCAGAGTTTGGAGTTTTCCCAGCTGGCTTTTGGTCTTGCTTTGGTCCAATATTTCATAACTGTGATGTTTTAGAATGGTAATGTACACCCTGTGATGTTGGAGGTATGTGATTTGCTTTTTGATTTTATAGTGGATTACAGTTAAGAGATTACATGAGCCGGGCAATGGTGGCGCACGCTTTTAATCCCAGCACTTGGGAGGCAGAGGCAGGAGGATTTCTGAGTTTGAGGCCAGCCTGGTCTATAGAGTGAGTTCCAGGAACTCCATAGACCTCACAGAGAAACCCTGTCTTGAAAAACTAAAGAGAGAGAGAGAGAGAGAGAGAGAGAGAGAGAGAGAGAGAGAGAGAGAGAGAGAGAGAGAGAGAGAGACTTTGAACTATGGGGACTTTTGAAGTTAGACTAAATGCATTTTGCATTATGTTATGGTTACAAGACTATGGTGGCCAGGGAGTGGAATGTGGTGGTTCGAATAGGTTTGGTCCCTATAGACTCATGTGTTTGAATGCTTGGCCCACAGAGAGTGGCACTATTAGGAGGTGTGGCCTTGTGAGTGCTTGTGGACTTATGGGAAGTGTGCCACTGGAGGTTGTGAGGGAGGTGGCTTTGAGGTCTCCTATGCTCAAGCTCTTCCCTGCGTGGAATTCCAGGTTCCTCCTGGCTGCCTGCATAAGACAGTCCCCTTCTGCTGCATTCGGATTAAGATGTAGAACTCTCAGCTCCTCCAGCATCATGTCTGCCTGCATGCTGCTATGCTTCCCGCCATGTTGATAATGGACTGAACTTCTGAAACTGTAAGCCAGCTCCAATTAAATGTTTTCTTTACAAGAGTTGCCTTGGTCATGTTATCCCTTCACAGCAATGAAACCCTAACTAAGACACCAACTTAAAGATATAATTTACAAAAAACAATAGAATATACAAAGTATAACAACTTAAAGAGTAATACATCTGGTAAGATTCATGAAAAATCTATGCTAAGATAAATTAATAGAAACCTAAATAACTGGAGAAACGTACAGTAGTTGTTGGTCAACAACCAACATTCTTTTTTGTTTTTTTGTTTTTTGTTTTTTTGAGACAGGGTTTCTCTGTGTAGCTCTGGCTGTCCTGGAACTCACTCTGTAGACCAGGCTGGCCTTGAACTCAGAAATTCGCCTGCCTCTGCCTCCCAAGTGCTGGGATTAAAGGCATACGCCACCACCACTCGGCAACAACCAACATTCTTAACCATCATTGTTAAGGAATCAAATCTCTGTCACTTGATCTCAGATTCAATACATCTTCAGTCATAATCCCAACATGATTTTTATGCAGATTGAGAAAGTAACTTAAGAACTAATTTGAGAGCTAGTGAGATGGCTCAGCAGGTAAAACAACTTGCCATCAAGCCATATGATCCCCAGATCCCAAATGGTGAAAGAAGACCAAATATATTTTGTGGCAAGTGTACCCATTCTGACACAGATACACACTGACACACACACACACACAGATAGAGAGAGAAAGAGAGAGAGAGAACTTCTAAAGTTTCTAGAAGTAAATTAAGGAGAAAAAATTTTGGTGTCATTAATTAAGCAAACATTTCTTAGACTTAATATCTAAAGTATAATGCACAAAGAAGTTAGCACGGGACTGCGTTACAGATGCTGGCCACACCTGTAATCCCAGTATTCAGGATGCAGAGACAGGAAGAGCTCTGAGAATTCACGGCCAGCCACGGAACACAGTGAATGCCAAGGATCTGATGCCTTTTTTTTTTAACCTCCTTAGTCCCAGGCACTCTTGGGGTACACATACTGTAGGTAAAACATAAACATAAATCCAATAAGATAAAATAAAATAAAGTAAAATAAAATGTCTAAAATTTCTCTTTTTTAGAAAAGGTTTATTTTTAGCTTTAAATTATGTGAATCTGTGTGTGGTTTTGTGCATATGTCCAACATGGGTGCTGCAAACCCAACTCTGTTAACTGCTGAGCTATCTCTCCAGCCCATGATTCCATTTATGTGAAATTCTGAAAAGTGAAAACTAACCTTTAATGTTAGAAAGCAAGACAGTGATGTTCTTGGAATAGGGAGGGTCTGTAGTGATGGGCAGGGGAGTAGCCGAGGATGTCGAGTATCTGGGCATGGTGGAGTTTGCTACTTCTCATGTTTCATGGGTGTATACATGTGTTGATATCACACTTTCCTCTTTTATTTTGTTTTGTTGTCTATCTTCAGGGAAGAGCTCGAATGTTGTACCCACTACCACAAACTGTAAAGTCAAATTTACTCAGGGTCAGCGTACCCCAAGTGCACAAGGTAATAAGCCTCACCCTGGGAAAACCTTCCTCCTGATATTGGCGTCTCCCCTGCGAAGTGTCATACTTCTTTGTTGTTTGGGGATTTGGTTTTTGGGTTTTCAGACAGGGTTTCTCTGTGTAGCCCTGGCTGTCCTGGAACTCACTCTGTAGACCAGGCTGGCCTTGAACTCAGAGATCCACCTGCCTCTGCCTCCCGAGTGCTGGGATTAAAGGTGTGTGCCACCACACCTGTTCATGTTACACTTTTAGTATGTGGGTTTCTTATGTGTTAATTATGCCTCAAAAGAGAGAGCTACTTTTGAAAAAGACAATTTCAAGGATAAAATCTGTCCTCTTAGCGAACTTTCTGCATCTGTGTGGTTACCCACAGCTGAACTTTCACTAAGTATTTGTCATGATTCCATACTCTTTGGTTTCTAAAATCCTGTAATTACAGAGAAGCAGCCAGACAGAATCGTGGACGAGGTCTGGACAGTCGTATCGGGGAGTTTGATACAGTGGAGGAGAATGGTGATAATAAATGCTGATGCCGGGGGCATGCGGGTGACCTGGCTGCTGCATGGCTTCCAGAGTCAGTTCTACCCACGGAGTCCATCTTCCTGCTTGCTGCTTAGCTCTGCCTCTCTCAGTGCATAGGATTGCCTGTATGGAAAAGACCTGAACTCTTGGGACGGGAATAACTGTGCTTCTTGCTCCAGCTTCTCTGCATTCAGTCTTACACTTGAGCCTCCCAGTCTGTGCCAACAGTCCGTCTCTCTGGGGATCTTGTTTCCCCTCCCACTATGCTAGGTATTGGGCAGCTCACAGGTTCCATGGAGCCTGGGGGTTGTTCGTGTACCTAAAGCAGTCCATGTTGAGAGTCCTAGCTCCCGGCAGCACTCATTCTCAGCCCCGTGTAAGTCTGGGGCTTTATGAAGCCACATCACTCTAAGGAGTGAACCAAGGGGCATGCTTCAGTCAACTGAGAGATTAGCACTCACTTCCCCAGTTCTGAGCCACTGGGAAGTTCCTGGTGCGATCCAGCATCATGTACTGGCTGCCAACTTACCACTCTCTTGTCCGGTACTCTCTGGGTAAACACTTTGTAGAGTCGCCAGCTTTTGCCCAGAATAGGGCCAAACACCAGGGATGTCCCAATGCATAGCAAGGACAGTCTCGTCTGTAGGTGGGAGAGGGCAGAAGCAAGAGTCACTAGTGGAACCTTCATCCGTCTGCAGTGTCTCAGGCCCACAGAGGATACGGGGTAGCAAGTAGGGCTCAGGGAATATACTCGTAAGTAACCTGGATGCAGAACTATCAGTCTTGGGAAGAGCTGTGAGCACAAAACATTATCGAAGTTCAACATGATGTCCAAAATAAAAATCCCACAGTGTCTCCTACCTGAATGACAGCTTCCACTGAACTCCCCACAAGAGCATCTTGAATCCCAAAAAGGTAAGCGCTGATGTAGGTCAGACAACTGCCCAGCAAGGTCACAATGTTCAGATTGGGGCTGGACATCTTCACAATCCTAGGTGGAAATAGGAAGAATGACATAGCTGTGCTGCTGTGGGCCGCTGTCGAAGACTTGCCAGAGTAATATTTCTTTCCCAGGACAATCCTCACTGCAGTCCCGGAACCAGGAGTCACTGGGAAGAGACTCTTTGCTGCCCTCTCAAAAACTTATGGTGTGTTTATATTCGTTTAAAATAGCTAACTCCAGGCCAGGGGATGGTGGTGCACTCCTTTGATCTCAGCATTCAGGAGGCAGAGGCAAATGGATTTCTGAGAGTTCGAAGCCAGCCTGGTGTATAGAGTAAGTTCCAGGACATCCAAGGCTACATAGAGAAACCCTGTCTTGAAAAAAATCAAAATAACAACATAACTAAGTTCTGTTTTGTTTTATGCTGTTTTGGCTTTTTTGAGAAGATAGGGCCTAACCTAGCCCAGGCTGGCCTTGCACTTTCTATGATGCCTGGAATGGCTCACCTTCTTGTCTCTACCACCCCTGTGTTGAGACTGCAGACATATGTCAACACGGCTAATTGAAAAAAAAAAAAACTTAAGCATTTTATTTTAGGGGTATGAATGTTTTGCCCACATGTGTATCACATGTTTGCCTAGTGCCCATGGAGGATGAAGAAAGGTGTCAGATTCCTTAAAACCGGAGCTACAGACAGTTGTGAGCTGACAATGTGGGTACTAGAAACAGAGCCTTGGTTCTCTGCAAGAGCAGCAATTGCTCTTACCTGCTGAACCATCTCTCTAGCCCCACTTACTTTTATTCTTTTGAACCCATATTCTTGCACCTCTTGCTTATATAACTCAGTTGTTAAAAAAAAAAGGCTGACCACCGACACCCAGGTGACACCAGAGGAGAGGTGGCAGTGAACTTTAGGGCTGTTAAGGGACCTGTCAGCGTATGTAAATGTCATGTCAGTGCAGGTACACTGGGGGGGGGGGGGGGGGGGGGGGGGGGGGCGAGGAGGGGACAGGGATGGGGAGCTTTGCAGAATTGAGCTATAAGGGAAGCTACTATCAGAAGGGAGGCTGGGAGTCTTCACACACACCATTTACTAGATAAACAGATTGCTTTTCTTCCCTTGTTTGACTGAAAAGAGGAGGCAGGGGATGAAGGCAGCATCGTTCCCAGGAGGAGAGCAAAATCCTCGCGCTCGTGTAGCAGGAGGCTAGAGTGAATGTGGCTAAACTGGGCTCTCAGACAAGCTCTGGGCACCAGCATCGGTTCAGGACACGAATTATTTTACCGAAAGGCTGGGTAAATGAGGTCTTCTCTGTGGTATCACCCGTGGGGTAGCTGCTGCAGACCAACACTTGAGGCCTGGAACACCAGCCAGGGCCTCATAGACACACATCTGCTCTGTCTACATCACTGATGGGTAAGCTCTGCGGCTCTGTTCTTCACTGCATCTACCTGATTTGAACACCACAGCTCCGTCCTGTTTGCACGATCCAGTATTGCACGAATCCTGATTTGGAATTCTTCCCCTTTCCAACTTAGTGAAGAGGAGCCCAGTTTAGTTGATTTTGAAGAAATAGTCACTTTTTCTAGAGTTCACATTGCAAGCACTGGTGTGAACCCTTTGTTCACACAAACGTACTATGGACCCAGATGTGTATTTTTTGGTATTTTTCTTGAGACGTGTTACTGACAATATCTCTATAAAAAATGAATAGGAGGTGATTAGCCTGTTTTGTTTGGCTGAGTGAACACCTGGGAAGGCACTTTGATGCCAATCAGCTCCAATCCAGCAGGTGAATGACTTGTCTGGGGACCATCTTTGCCACCTTGGGAGGCATTCAGCCACCATGTTATCTTACTTTTCTATTGAACTAAGTGGTGAATTCTATAAAACTATAGTTTTCATTCACCCACAAACACGAAGAACTTTTCAAAAAGCCATGAGATTTAAATATTTAAATACTTAATCATAGTGATAAAACGTGTGTTCCAAGTATAAAGAGTTAAAAGTCTAGACTGGGTGACTGTTTTTTTTTTTTTTTTAATAAAGATTATATAACAATCTCTTCTTTTTAGAGGATTATATAATGATTTCACTTTTCTCTTCCTCTTCATTTATTGCCTGGAAATGGGAGGCAAGGGCTTTCTCAATTTACTTTTTCAATTTTTCTCTTCTCCAGTAAGGATTCAGTACATGTGAGCAAACATCCTGAGAACTTGTTTAATCCTGTATGGCTGCTCCGGGATGCTGATGCCTGTGACATCCTTCAACTCTCACATCCGCCTCTGAGCTAGGGGATTTGAAGTTACTGAATTTGGAAGCATGGTTCAGTGTTGGTTCAGTGTTAGGGACAGGGGAGGGTACATCCTGGTGTCCTATGGCTATACTAGAAGGAAACTTCCCTTACAGCATCACAGGATCTGCCTTACAAGAGCCCTCCTGAGTTGATGTGAATGCTAGCTAGCATGGAGTAGGTTCAGTCTGTTTAATTTAATGTGTGTGGGTGTTTTGCCTGCATGTATGTCTGTGCACCAGTTGCCCACCTGGCGCCCTCAGAAGGCAGAAGCAGATGTTAAAGCTGCTGGAACTGGAGCTACAGATGTTTGTGAACCATGTGGGTGCTGGGAATTGAACCTGGAGCCTCTGGAATGGCAGTGAGTAATACGTAGCCTTAACCACTGAGCTACCTCTCCAGCCCTGTCACTGAGCTTTGACAGATCTAAAAACAAATATAGGGGTCATTCACAGCTCTGCTGTGAAAAGGTAAAGATTCTGACTTCGCTAGGCAGTGGTGGCACATGTCTTTAATCCCAGCACTTGGGAGGTAGAGGCAGGCAAATTTCTGAGTTCGAGAACAGCCTGGTCTACAGAATGAGTTCCAGGACAGCCAGGGCTACACAGAGAAACCCTGTCTTGAAACAAAACAAAACAAAAGAACCAAAACAAAAAACAAAAAATAAAAAAAAGATTCTGACTTCGAGAACTTGTTGAATTTCTCCTTCAGTCCACTGCTTTTGATCTATGCTATAATGGCATTATAAATCTACATCGTGCAAAAGTTCAGCTTTATCATATTGTGTGGTCATGGTGCCACAGATCTGATCCGTTTGCTGTTTTGCCCATTTCTAATGTTCGAGTTAATCAATTCAAATTCTGCACACCTCAAACTTATCTTAATGTGAGCGTTTGTGCTCCAGCTCTGCATTGCCTCTTCATCCCACCCAAGCCTCTTTTTAGGGCCACTCAGACCCTGAGACGAGAGGGTCAATGACCCTTCCCTCAGACCCTGAGACTGAGAGGGTCAATGACCCTTCACCTTCCCAAGTTCAAGATCCTTTAACCACAATGATTTCAGTTCATTTCACTTCAGGGTCTCTGAATCCTGTGTCTCATCGTTTGAGATAGGTCTACCTCCAGAAATCTTAAACATTAACATGATCTTTTCTCTCCGACTTGAGGTAGGGACTTACTGTGTATCCCTGACTATTCTGGAACTTGTTATGCATTCCAGGCTGGAGTTGAGCTCACAGAGATCTACATGCCTCTGCCTCTGCCTGGCCAGTGCTGGGATCAAAGGTGTGTACTATTACACCTGACTTTTCAATTTTATTTTTTTTTTATTTTAAACCACAGTCCGTTAAAACTTTAACCCCTTGTCTTCTCCTGAAACCTGTTCCTCCACCATCCTTCTCCAGTTCAGCATGAGAACTCCGTCTTTCTCTTTGTTTGGATCAAAATCCTTGGCGTCATTATTGATGCTTCCTTCCTTCCCACGTCCAATCTGTTTTGAAATCTCATTGGTTCTATTCTTGAAACACAACCAGAACTCAGCTGCTTCTTCTCTACCTCTACTGCCACCAACTGATCAAAGTCTTCCTTGCAATAGCCTCTCAGCTGCCCTCCCAGTATCTGTCCTGGAACCTCCTTCTCTAAGGGGACTATAAGCCCCTGCGGGTGATCGCCAAAGTGCTAGAGATCAGAGGGGGTCATGAACTGGCTTAATGTCCATGTGTTAGACAAGGTCTGCTGGGTAATAAGTGGCTTCTGGGTGTTTCTCTGGACTTCTCTGGAATGGTTGAGACTTCCCTGAAGTTACTACACACAGAAAGACCAGTTATTTGGGGGGGCTCTGTGTGCTGTGTTTCTGTAAACTGTGGGTTTTGATCAAGCTGAGTCCTCTCTGAGGAGTCTCGTGTGGGCGAGCCTCTCCTGGGCTTTCCTCTCAGCACCATGCTGAGCCTGAAAATAAACGAGAGATCCTAACAGGGTGTTTGCAAAGCTCTGTGCTCTCCCAGTCTCTGTTTCTAGGAAACCACAGAGTCTGTGGGAGTATTCATTCACATATGCATGTGCACACACGTATGTTCACTTGTCTCCAATGAGATCAGTCTACTCCAAAGGCTCTTTTCCATTGGCTGAATCCTTCCGGGGCATTCTCTTAAGAAACGCATTTGTCTAACACATCTCCCAGGTCATGTGGCTCAGCACGGTGAAGCGCACAGGTCATCTTTTGACCATACAGCTTTTTAACTCTCAGTGGCTGTTAGTGACGGAAGTGAACAGCACACATCGCTCTCCCTGGCTTCAGAAAACCTGCTCGTCTTGGACCGTCTTGCTGTTTGCAGCTGGCTGGGGGAGGTATAACTTCTTTTACATCCTGAAGCCTCGAGTGCTGGGTGGGCCTGGCCTCTCTAAGCTCAACCGCTCTTATGTAGTCCTCAGGGCTTGCACAGATGTATTTTAATCTGGAGAGAGCAAACTTTCCACCCACCCGCATGTCATTTTGGACCTGCTGTCACTGAAGCTATAAAGGACCTGGAAGGACAGGGCTACAAGAGTAACTAAGCGGTTAGCAGTGGTTAAATTCCTTTTCAAATCATTCTAGCCACTTCGTCTCTCCCCTGCTGCGGGCCTATCAGCAAGCCAGCCATTTCTGCCTCACTTCCTTAGCAGTAAGAACAGACTGACCTGGATTCCAGAGATGTGGTGGATTTTATAGCCCAATCAACATATCATCCAAATATAAGCTTTGGTTATTAAGCACAAAAGAAAACTTGCCAAATGTCCTGGCCTCAGATTCTCCTTTAGCCAATGGTCTCGGTGTCCTGTGCTTTCCAAAGCAAGTGGGATGGGACCTCTGCCCTCAGCTCATGAGGCCACCACTTCCCTGGGCTTTAACCTTTTCACTACAAAGATTCTTTTCCTATTCCTCTTGTAAGACAGAATAAAAATTTAATTCAACACTAATAGGTCTTTTCTCAGTATCCAGGGCAACTTAACACACACATAGGAGAATATATAGATTTAAATTTTTAAAATTATTTTTATTTTTTATTTTATTTTATTTATTTATTTTATGTATAGGAGTACATTGTAGCTGTAGAGATGGTTGCGAGCCTTCATGTGGTTGTTGGGAATTGAATTTAGGACCTCTGCTCACTCCAGTCAACCCTGTTCTCGCCAGTCAACTCCACTCGCTCAGTCCCTGCTCGCTCCGGCCCAAAGATTTATTTATTATTATACATAAGTACACTGTACTGTCTTTAGATGCACCAGAGGAGGGTGTCAAATCTCATTACCTGTGACTGTGAGCCACCATGTGGTTGCTGGGATTTGAACTCAGGACCTTCCAAAGAGCAGTCAGTGCTCTAACCCACTGAGCCATCTCGCCAGCCCTAAACTTTTTTTAAAAAATTACATTATTTATGTGTGTGCTGCTGTCAGTGTACCATGTCATACATGTAGAGTTCAGAGAACAACTCGCAGGAATTGACTCTGCCCTTCCATTACGTGGGTCTTGGGGACTGATCTCAGAGAGTCCGGCTTAGTGGCAAGTGCCATTACCTGCTGAGCTACCTCCATGGCTCATAGAATATGTGCTATATAAATTTAATATGTGAAAATACATATAAGTTTACAGTATCCATATTTCAGAATTCATAGCTCTCCTGGGCTACAAACATAACAGTATCAATTGAAGACTGCATCCTTGTAAGCATTTTAAAAGCTGAAATATGAACACTTAGATTTCCATTTCAGAGCAAACACCCATTATCTCATTGTGCGGGCTCAGGTATAGGACAGCAGTGAAAGGCACACTGAAGACACACCACCAATGAGCAGAAGGGGAAAGCAGAAAGCTCTTATAAAGGAAGGAAGCCTGCTTTACTTAAGAGGATTTGGTAGGGATTTAAAAAAACCAAAAAACCAAAAAAAAAACAACAAATTCCCAAATGTGTATTTCCACATCTCACACAACTGAAAAATATTTCAAATGTGCTTTTAAATAGCAAGAGGGGACAATAGACACATAGAAAAAAAAACAAAAACAAAAAACAAAAAAAACCAAACCCTTTTCCTCAATCGCTCCTACCCCAGGGTTCCAGTTCCACACGGGTAGCAAATTGTTCAGGCAGAGATTTCAACTTCCGTTCTCCCTCCCACTGCAGCTGTAGCAAAGGCCAGGAGCAACTTCGAGCAAGACTCTTGTAGCACTTCCAAAAAAAAAAAAAAAAAAAAAGGCCAGAACAGCCGCCCTGGTTCTAAGTAGGGCAAAAAGCATAGGCAGGCACAGGCCATCATAAGTGTCCAATCACAAGGCACCACCTCCCTGGTGCCCTGCAAATCCATCTTGGCTCCCTTGTTTCTCTCTGTACAGTTTTCAGGTTTATTACAGCAGGAGAATGTTGGGCCAAGGGGTGCCTGGGAATCTTTGAGGAATGCCAAATTCATGAATACTTGAAAGAATGGTTCTCTATCAGACCCGAATCTGGGAATTTATGACCCCAGGGCTGAGTCTGACCTAGCTTTGGACCAATGAGCACCTCGGATTTGGCTCTTTTAGTAATAATACCTTATTACCTTATTGAATATCTGTTAAATTAGTTAGTCATTCGATTTAGATGTGTATTAGGGGTCCAGGCCTTGGAAAAATGAGAAAGAAGAGAACCACAAAGGAAGACGGCTCACTCCCGTCTGCTCTGTCCCCACCAGTTGTCCAGGGAAGGCCTGGAGTCTCAGAGCTCCGAGGCTCACACCTGGCCCTGACTCTCATTTTAACGTGAAAAGACTTTCACGTGGATGGAGAAGACTTGGATTCCCACCAGATGGGGATAATGCTGGCACAGCTGACCCACAGATTCTGACTCCGGTTTCTTCCAGGAATAGGTCCCAGCTTCCCAGGACCCTGCTCAAAACCTCCCTGATTAATGAACCCTTTCCAGAGGCTTTTCTGACCCTCACTGCTAACACGCTGTAACTGTGTTAGTAGGTCACCAGTTTTCAGCTGCCTGTCCAAAGGCTCTGTTTATCTGGCAGTGCAAGCAAGAGTGATACAGAGGGGCACCCCGATTCCTGAGGGGCACTTTGCAGGCTCTCCCCTGTCTTCAGAACCCCTTGGCTCACTCAGATCTACTATCTTGGCTGGCTTCCCATTATACCTCCTGATTTTACTCACTGGCTTGAATCCAGTCTGAATTCATGTTGCAGCTGGCTTTTGGTTCTTGGTTTCTGCTATTGTCTAGTGTCTCTAAGCCTTGGCCCCAGTGATGGCTTGGTGGTGTTGGCTCTGCATCATGACAGACAGGAGTTATTCCTTCTATCCTATAGAAGCTGATGAAAAACAAACAAATAATTGTGTGTGTGTGTGTGTGTGTGTGTGTGTGTTCATGTCTATGGGTGTGGGTATGCATGTGGAGATCATAGGACAATCATAAGTGTTCATTTTCTCTCTCTATCTTGTCTGAGACAGGTGAAGTGGAAATTTCTGGTTTCTTTGGAGACTCAGTTGTGTCATGTGATGTGTTTCTGAAAACTGTCTTCTGAGAGGATGTTTTTGTTTTGTTTTGTTTTGTTTTGTTTTGTTTCGAGACAGGGTTTCTCTGTATAGCCCTGGCTGTCCTGGACTCACTCTGTTGACCAGGCTGGCCTCGAACTCAGAAATCTGCCTGCCTCTGCCTCCCAAGTGCTGGGATTAAGGGTGTGTGCCACCACGTCCGGCTCTGGAGGATGTTTTGCTGAGAACAGACACATGAGGTTTTTCTGAAAGCTGCCTGGGTGTGTGATACTTTATCAGAGCTTGGAAGAATACATGCTGTTTGAAAAGGGTGCTAGTATAACCCAACAGGCAGTGGATGAGGCTCTGGCATCCGTTCACCTTGCCACTCTTTGCTGGTTAGTTGCACTTTGCTGACATTGGTCTTCACTGAGGATGCTGTGGCACTGGCTCACCTCGCCTTCTTCCCTGATCATCATTGGTTGTGACTCCATAGAGAGAAATGCACCAAAGAACTTCTTGTGATAATCCAGCAGCTTCTTGCCACTTCCATAGACTCAGGCCGATTGGCAGTCTCATGGTTTCTTCTGGATTGAACTGCCATTGCTAATTTGGGAAGAGTGTTGGATTGAGCTACTGCCATTGATCCTCCTGAACCGAACGGAGACAATGAAGATTGGAATTGCCCCAAAATATTATTCTAAACAGGACTGCATCCCCCTTTGCCCCATTAGCCTTTCCTTTCCACTACCTCGGATGGATGGCAGGCTAGAAGGCAAGATAAAGCATTTAAGAACCCTTATTAAACTAGGTTTTGAAAAAATCTAAGTCTACAGACAGGTCTTTGGACTGCAGGCTGCTGACTCATACGCCTCGGGATTCTCACAACTTGATCTTCCATCTTACCATAAGAGCCCTAGAATTACAACCATGA
>NW_022196894.1:35875744-35898244 GCF_008632895.1 Mastomys coucha | reverse complement strand
TTTGCCAGAGAAAGGAGCACCATCAGTAAATCCTTCTACTTAATCCCTGGCTGTTTTATGATGAGGTGCTAAAGGCCAGCCAGAGACTGCAGTTTCTGGCCTCAGAGGGACTCAAGCAGGTCAGCTACCACTGCAAAGTAACTTAGACTTATGACAGGTAAACATTTTATTATAGAAAAGGCAACCTTAAATATCTCACAAGACCAAGGCTTGCCCCAGTCCACCCCCCCCCCCCCCCACCAACGTTTTTCCCTCTTGGCTACCTTCAAGAGAGAGCCTGAGAGAACAGCAGACAGAGCTGGCCCCAGCTGGTTGGTTTTGGTTTTTTGAGACAGAGTTTCACTGTGTAGCCCTGACTGTCCTAGAACTCACTTTATAGACCAGGATGGCCTCGAACTCAGAAATCTCTGCTTCCAGAGTGCTGGAATTAAAGGCATGCACCACCACTGCCTGGCTGGATAGGTTTTTAATGGCTGTTTGGCATTCTGATTTAACTGGTCTGGAAGCCAACCTTAAGCATTATATTTTTAGAAGATGTATTTATCATGTGTGTGTGTGTGTGTGTGTGTGTGTGTGTGTGTGTGTTGCCCGAATGTACATGTGTACCACATGCATGCAGTACCTACGGGGGCCAGAAGAGGGTGGTGGATTCTTTGGAACTGGAATTACCAGTGGTTGTGAGCTACCATGTCAATGCTGGGAACTGAACCTAGTCCTCTACAAGAGCAAGGAGAGCTCTTAGTCTCTGAGCCATTCTCTCTAGCTCCCAGCATGAAGACTTTTTAGAAAAGCTTTCTAGGAGAGTCTAATGTAAACCAAATTTGACAACCACTAATTTAAGTACATGTCTAAAGTAATAAAAACTTTTTAGAATTATCAAAAGATTTAGATAGGCATTTCTCCTGTGAAGTTATAGAAACAACCTATAAGTATATGAAAAAATTCTCAGAATAATTGATCATCAAGGAGATGCAAATGAAAACCACATGACGCCACTTTATAGTCATCCAGATGGCTGAAATCTGGCAGGTAATAACATGGTGGGCACTGGTGAGGGTGTGGAGAAGTAGGAGCCACTCTAGATTGTTGATGGGACTGTTGAATGGGGTAGCCATTTTGATAAACAGTTTTAAGCTTAGGTCAAACAGTTATCATACGACTCTGTTCCAAGGCCAGCAAAATATATGCTCAGACAAAAACTTGCTCGTGATATTTTGGAGCAGCCTTTTATTTATAACAGCTCCGAAGTGGGAAAAACCAAGTATCTCTTAACTGATGAATGGATAACACAATGGGTGCCATCCATGTAATGGAATATTACTCAGCCACCAAGAGAAATGAAATGCTGATTGGTACTACCACATGAGTGTGCTTAGTAAACATGCTAATGTTATGCTAAACAAGAGAAGCCAGACATTAGGGACCTCATTTTGTTTGACTCTATTTACATGAAGTGCCCAGAATAGATAAGCCCATAGAGATAGAAAGAATAATAGGTTTCCAAGGGCTTGGTGTAGGAGAAACAGAGAGAAAGTGCCAAGAGAGTACATTTTGGGGTAATGGAAATGTTCTGGTTTTAGTGGTTCTTGAACATTAAATTTACAGTCTAATGATGGCTTCCCAGCTGTGTGATTGTACCACACACCACTGAATTATAAACTTTAGAAAGGCAGAGTTGATGTAAGGTGTGGAAACAGCATCTACAAAGACGTCCAAAGAGCCTCTGCACTCTTACTGTCTTCTCCAGGTCTGAGGGACTCCTGTTTATGCATGGTTGAGAACAATGCCCTTTGCTAAGTGCAATTCTGTTTTACTGGTTTTCCTATCTTAGCCTGGGCATTGGGAAAGAACAAGGAAGTCATCCAGTTTTGCCTGATGCCTAGGCTGAGATTTTATAGTATACCAATGTGGGATATCTGACATTAGTCACTTCTAGGATAAGAGAAAAATAAATTCTACAGAAGGAAAAACTCTGAGTGCCAGGATCCCTAATAAATGAGGACACACCAGTCTGAAGTTGAGAAAGGAGAATACCAGAGACATAGAAAGAGATCCCAAGTGAGTATGGCAGAATAAGACTTTTGAATACTTGAAAAATAAGCTACCATTTAAAAGTTCAGATACAAGTCCAATGAGATAGCGTCATGCATGGATAAAGGTTTACCACTAAGCCTGATAACCTGAATTTGATCCCTGGGGCATTCATGGTGGAAGGTGAGAACCAGTTCCTGAAAGCTGTCCTCTGACCACCGACATGCACACTCAGGCTCACCATGCAGACATAGATAAGTAAGTACATGCCATCAAAATAAAAGGGTTCAGATAATGTAAACTTAGGATATTACAGATAAAGTGCCAACCTGTGGTAGTATGGAGAGCTCTTGGTGCCTCCCTCTAGGAATTTGGCAAGAATTTGACATTTGGGCTATGTCTTAGTCAGGGTTTCTATTCCTGCACAAACATTATGACCAAGAAGCAAGTTGGGGAAGAAAGGGTTTATTCAGCTTACTTCCACATTGCTGTTGATCACCAGAGGAAGTCAGGAATGGAACTCAAGCAGGTCAGGAAGCAGGATCTGATGCAGAGGCTGTGGAGGGATGTTCCTTACTGGCTTGCTTCCCCTGGCTTGCTCAGCCTGCTCTCTTATAGAACCCAAGACTTCCAGCCCAGGGATGGCACCACCCACAAGGGACCCTACTCCCTTGATCACTAATTGAGAAAATGCCCCACAGCTGGGTCTCATGGCGGTACTTCCCCAACTGAAGCTCCCTTCTCTGTGATAACTCCAGCCTGTGTCAAGCTGACACACAAAACCAGCCAGTACAGGCTAGGACAAGGAAGTAGGCCCAAGATGAATACACCTGAGAAATTCATTCTTTGTATCTTTGTGGGTCTCCTTAAGATCCTGAATACAGTCATCATGGGACCTTTGTTTATCCCTTGTTTGTTCCTTAATTATTTTGTTTATGCCTTAGGACTGACCATATTCTTTGTATGTACCTAGAATGATATAAACGCAGACTGGAAGAAGATGAACTTGCTTCAGCCTCAGCACTGGTCGTGTTATAGTATCGTTGACTAACCCTGTTGGTTTGGTCATGGTAGTTTTTAGAATGATCACTGTACTCCAAGAGACAGTACGGGCAACAAAATTTAATTTTAAAGCAGCGTCTCCATAACAGACTGCCCAGAATGAGCTAGCATTAGCTGGTGTTTTTTTATGTCTCTTGCTTTGGGAGATAGCTCTAACTGTGAAGGCTGATGTTTACCTGCTTTCTCATACAAAGGTGCTTGGTGTTACTCCCCGAGGTAAAAATATTGTCAGTGTAGAGTGTTATATGGTAGCCAAAGAATTTAAATGACAAGAGTTTAGATTCCAGAGTCTAGGCAGACCCACAGCCAGATGTTGAAAACTTGAAATCATGGGCAGTGGTGAGCAAGGACTGAATGAATACACAAGGACTTGTATGACCAGGAGACATGGGGTGGAGGTAAGGGGGGAAAAAAGGGATGGACAGAGCTCACAGAAGAGCAATACGCTTAAGTCTATCAGGCCGAAAACCCTCAGGGTGGGACCAGATAGGTCCAGGCTGGCTAGGACATCTTCTCCCATTCTAAGACTCTGGGGAGGCAATGGGGCATCAGAAAGGGATGAACAGATTTTGACAGGTGTGGTCTTCTCCCTTTAGCCTCTGCTCAGGTATGCCAAACTGATTTGGTGGCTGTTGGAATACATTCTCTACCTAAGGATGTGTTGACCTGATTGGGTCACTCTCCAGGCTCTGGAATGAAAATAGACAAAAGCCCAGGCCCACAAAGCTACACTGGGTTTTGGGGCCAAGTTCTAATACCCAAAGAGTCATAGCTACTTTAATGTCCACCCAGGACGGCGCCAGGGTTACCAGGGGTTGATCTGTAGGAGCCATAGGGACATCTGCACAATAGAAAGTGGTAGTTATAGTTTGAAGGCTGTAGATGACCCTACTAGAAGATGAAATTTAATGCCAAGTAAACCCAGGCTGCAGCTTTTCTCAGACCCAGAGTCAAGGTATTTTTCCAGGTTCTGGGGGAGGGGACTGAAGGGAACTTGGTTCCTTTGCAATCCTAGGCTGGAGGCCATGTCACATCCAAAGTGAGAGTTCAGAAGGGGAAGAGTCATCGTGGTGTCCCAGAAACAGTGTGGCCAGTTGGGATTGCTTTCTGCTCTTTTTCTTCCTCTCCCATTTCTTTTAAAGGTTCAGGGTAGATTTAAAGGTTCAGGTTTAAAGATGTGTAGGGGGGAAAAGGTTTCTAGAAATCTATAGTTACAGATAAGTGACTCCGATTTTCTCGTTCTTTTCTGCTGAGGCATGCTTTCCAACAAACAAAACATACTAATAAATCTATCAGAGGCAAGAAAAGGCAGCGGGGGACAGCTGCAGCTGCGCCATCCAGGAGTGACAATGATTAATTCCTACATCTGCTCAGTCTGATAGAAACAAAGGTCATTGTGCATAGATTAGCATGGCGCACACAGCTCCTCCCACGCAGAGAGACACAGACACACACACTCACACACACACACACACACACACAAACACACACACACACACAGTGTGGGGGAGGGACAGAGGAGAGTCGCTAGCTATTGCCATTGAGAGCTGCAAAATTCAAAATGCTTGAGAATATGTCTACTATCTGGTGAACTGTACAGATAAAAGCAAGCCCCACGCCTCAATGGGGAGAAGGGACGATGGCACCGGGAGGGATCAGGTGTGGATTAATGTCAGATTGGCTTTCATACCTAGTTAGTACTCCAACCAAATGTGGAGATTCAGTTACATTTCCAAAGGCAAAGGAAACGGGAAACTTTGGACTAAATCTTGATACGGTAATTTGGTCAGAGGAGGAAAGGCGGCTGGATCCTTGCGAGTACCTGCCACACTATTCTGCGCTCACCGCCATGACAAAACGCCACAGAGTTGATGATCTTATTTTCTCAAACTCCAGGAGGTTGGAAGGCCAGGACCATGTCTTGGGCAAGGCTGTTTTGTAGTGAAGCACCCTTCCTAGCTGGCCGACAGCTGCCTGCCTGCAGAGTCCTTGCAGGCAGCTTTCTGGAGCAGCCGGTGCGTCTGCGATCTTTGCTCTCTGGATAACAGCCTTAAGGGACTAGTGCTGTGACCTAATTTAACTTTAAAAAACGCTGTCTCCAAATACAGTCGCGTTAGGACACATACATTTAGTCATGTATGAATTTGGAAGAGCACAGTGCTCATGACATCTCGAATTATTTAAGTGGGGTGCTTGGAAGTTGACTCTTGGTCCTCCTGTTCTACAGTCCCCTGAAGGTGCAGCTACTTCCTGTCCATGACTCCTATAATTACAGAGTCCTGACAATTTGCCTTTAAAAAGTAATGGACAAGGAAAACTTATTTTTTTTTCCAAGACAGGATTTTTTTGTGTAGCCCTGGCTGTCCTGGGAACTCACTCTGTAGTCCAGGCTGGTCTTAAACTTAGAGATCCACCTGCCTCTGCCTCCCAAGTGCTGAGATTAAAGGCATGCACCACCACTATCCAGCCAGGAAAGCTTTTTTTTTTTTTTTTTTTTTAAATGTATAGCTTTGTGAATTACTATGAAGTGAACATCTATGTGACAATAACCCAAGTCCCAAAATGAAAACATTATAGCCACATCATAATTGTTGCCTTTCCCTGTTGCTAAAAGGCAAGATACTACATTGACTTTAGCACTATAACTCGTGAGTTCCGACTCTGAACTTTTTTATGAAGGGGAATCATACAGTGTATAGCACTTTGTGGCTGGCTTTTAAAGCTGACACCTGGGTTAGTTATTTCTACTTTGGAGCTATCATAAGTAATAGGGCATCCATTTATAAGTTTTGATGTGGACATATGTTTTCATTTCCTCAGATATAGATCTAGGAATTTAATTGTTGCCATTCAACATGGGGGAGTCTCAAAGGACATCCAAAGCAGCTGAACTGTTTTATATTCCTACCCATAGGACATGAGTGCTACAATTCCACCATGGCCTCAAAAACACTGGCCAACTTTTGTATTCCCGCCTTCCCAGTGGGTGTAGAGTGTGGTGTGTGGCTGGGTTCGGTCTGCCTTCCTCTTCCCAGTTAATGACGTGCCTGCTGCGAATTGGTACACGTATTCAGACTCCCGGCCCACTTACACTGTTTTCCACGATGGATCAACCAATTTCCAATCTTTATCACAAGAGTGAGCTTATGCTCCGCACAAGTCTGTTGTCTCGAAACACAATGGGCAGAGCTTGGTTTTGTCTTTTTTTTTTTTTTTAAAGATTTATTTATTTATTATATGTGAGTACACTGTAGCTGTCTTCAGAGACTCCAGAAGAGGGTGTCAGATCTCATTGCGGATGGTTGTGAGTCACCATGTGGTGGCTGGGATTTGAACTCGGGACCTTCAGAAGAGCAGTCAATGCTCTTAACCCCTGAGCCATCTCTCTAGCTCCCTAGGTTTTGCCTTTTGTTATTGGGTTGTAAGTACTCTTTAAATATCCAGGTAGAAATCCTTTTCCTGATGTATGATTTTAAAACATTTTCTTTTTTGTGATTTGTTTTTATTTTATGTGCATTGGTGTTTTTGCCTGAGTGTCTGTCTGTCTGCCTGTCTGTCTGTGTGGAGATGTCGGATCTCCTGAAACTGGAGTTACAGACAGTTGTAAACTGCTATGTGAGTGCTGGGAATTGAACCTGGGTCCTCTGGAACAGCAGATAGGACTGTATCTGGCTCTTAACCACTGGGCTACTTCTCCAATCCCTTTATTCCACAAGCTCACTTCCCTTTCTTGATGATGCCCTGGAAGACAATACAAAAGCTATTGTTGTTTTAAGATTACATTTTCAATTATACATATGTGCAGGGTGGGGGAGGCAGGGAGACTGGAAGATGGGTGCAGGTACCTGAGATCCTCTGAAACGGGAGCTACAAGCGATTGTGAGCCACCCACTTGATATAAACTTGCTGAAAACTGAACTCTGGTCCTTTGCATGAGCAGTATACTCTCTTAACCACTGAGCTGTTGTTCCTCCACCCTCTGGGGCAGGCACAGACATGTTAACTTTGGTGATCTTGAACTTGTTGTTCTTTTATCTCAGGTACTTTTGTTGCCATCAAATGGGATGTTTTTATAAACAAGTTCCTGGGGGTGTTTTTGTACATTTAGTTGGTGCATGTGTGCACACATGCGTGCACATAGCAGGAACCATGCCACATGTTGATGGTAAAGAGCAACTAACAGGAGTTGGATCTCTCCTTCTCCCACGTGGGTTCTGGAGATCAAGTTCAAGTTGTCAGGCTTCCCAGCACGTACCTTTATCTGCTGAGCCATCTTGCTGGACCAAGTTCTCTTCCTTCTCCTCCTTTTTTTTCCTTATTTTTTTTTAAATCAGTGGTATATAAATAAGTCTTACATAGTTCACTCTACATTTACAGTATAATTAATCATTTTAGCTCTTAATATCCTTTTATAGACATA
This sequence comes from Mastomys coucha, assembly GCF_008632895.1. NCBI lineage: Eukaryota > Metazoa > Chordata > Mammalia > Rodentia > Muridae > Mastomys > Mastomys coucha. The sequence goes on along the minus strand of NW_022196894.1, from coordinate 35,890,731 downwards.
AGTAAGAATATTTTTTTCAGAAAAAAGTATTTAAGAATTTTTGTTTCTTATAACAAACTGACATATATCATTTCTGGAGGTTTTCATCTTGCAGAAAAAACCTCAATGATACTTTTAAAAACATGGTGAAGAAAAATACATGGAATCAAGCATGAGGTGGTGCATATAGTCTAGAGGCTAAAACAGGAAGACTTCCATGAATTTGAGGCCAGATTGGGCTACACAGTAAGGACCAGGCTCTAGGGCTACATCGCAAGACTGTCTCAAAAACCAAGCTCAAATCCAAAACAGAACAGAAAAAAAATGATAAATTCATCTGTATAAATATACAACCAAAAAAATTCACACCAAACACACCTCTGAATCCAGCATGCCGCTCAAGAAAGGAAGCCAACTTCTGCTTGAGAAACCTGTTCCTTGTTCTTCTGGTCATGACATCTCCCTTCCGCTCCCTCCTGACCTAGGTCTGTCCTGACTTCTGAAGGGTTAGCTTGTCTGTGGAATCACACAGGGTTGACTCTCCTGATCAGTACAATTTTTCTGAGAGTCATCTGGATTATGGTAGGTAGTTGTAGACCACAGTCAATTATTGTGTAGCACAGAGTCATGGGATATATCTGAAGGCACTGAGATGTTAAATTGTTGATGGACATTTGAGCTGCTTCCAGTTTCTCCACAGCTCTGCTAGGGTGTGAACACGGGCTGTTTAAACCAAACTGATATCGCCGTATGGTTCCTAGGGCAACACTGTTGAGAGACGGTGGGACATCAAAGAGTGACCTGGGTCACGTAAGCACCAGTCTAGAATGGATTAATGTCCATCTCTTGGCGATAGGTTTGATCTTGATTGGTTAACATGGCAGCCAACTGGCATAAATCAAGATGACCCCCACATATTTGGGCCTCTTTGGATATTTTTAGTTTCCTGTCCTTCTGTCATGTTGTGATACAGCCAGGGACCCCTTACCCAATAGTAGCACTATTCTGTTTGGACTTTCCAGCTTCCAGAATCATGAACTAAATAAAGCTCTTCTCTTTATACAGAATCTAGCCTTAGATGTTTTGTTACAGCAATACAAAACGGTCTGAAATAAGTTTGTTATAAATAGTACTGCTAGGAATATTCTAGTAAGTGTACTTTGGTAGCAATATGTACAGTTTTGATGGGATTTCAGACACATGGAGTATGAATATGTTCACGGTTTATAGATTTCGCTAGACAGTTTTGCAAAGTGAATATATCTATATATACACTCAGACACCACATGAATATAGTCTGCCTGCACAGCAGTGGTCTCTAGAGCCTACATCTCTAGTAGACTATGCTGTTTAGGGCTATGCAATGTGTTATGACATTCACACAATGCCTGAAATCATGAGGCATCTAGGACATCTCTCTAGTTAAGTAACTATACTTCCATAACAATGTATTGGGATTCCTATTGTTCTTTATCTTCTCCAAACTTAATTTTGTCCATTTTTTTCCTAGTAGACATTGAGTATGTATGTAGGCTGTCCACTGTGACTTCAGTCTGCATGTTTCTGACCAATCAGTATTCGTGTATTGGCTAGCTATATATATTTGTTTGGGAAGTGTTACTGCATATCTGTTATCCATTTAAAAATTCCTTCATCTTACTATGTTTTATTTTGTCATGTTTGGTCATTATCTCTGAGAAGCCTGCTCTTTTCTGATGACAGACAGAAAGGGAGTGGATCCAGAGGGGAGTAGGGGAGGGAAGGGACTGAGAGGAGTAGACGGAGGGAAACTATAATAGGGATATATTGTATGAGGAAAAGAATCTATCTTCAATGAAAGAAAAAAAGGTGGGGGGCTGGAGAGATGACTCAGTGGTTAAAAGCGCTGCCTACTCTTCTGAAGGTTCTGAGTTCAAATCCCAGCAACCACATGGTGGCTCACAACCATCCGCAATGAGATCTGATGCCCTCTTCTGGAGTGTCTGAAGACAGCTACAGTGTACTTACATATGATAAATAATAAATAAATAAATAAATAAATAAATAAATAAATAAATCTTTAAAAAAGAAAAGGAAAAAAGGTATATTTTTTCCTATTTTTCTTATTGATTTATAGTTCTTCATTCTGGAAAAAATCCTTTACTGATATGTATGTTGTGAATATACTCTCTCAGTCTACAGCTTCGCTACTTTTTTTTAGTAGCATTTTTAACAAACAGAAAATTTCAGTTCTATCTATCTATCTATCTATCTATCTACCAACAAGACCTCTCTATGTCCTCCTGACTGTCTTGGAGCTCGATATGTAAGCAGGCTGACTTCAAACTCACAGATGTCCCCCTGCCTCTGCTTCCTGAGTGCTGGGATTAAAGGTGTGCACCACCACACTCACCTTTTTAGGTTCAAAGTAGAGAAATTCAGCAATCTTTCTCTTCCTGAATAAGATTTTTTATACTATGTGAATATAAGACACTATAGTATTTCTTATCTTTATTCAGTAATGCTGGAACCTGACTTTGTTTCTTTCATTTTTATCCTGTAGCCCATCCTGTCTCCAAGTATACACGATAGTACATTAGAGGGGCTGGAGAGATGGCTTAGTGGTTAGAAGCAAGTACTGCTCTTTCAGAGGACATGGGTTCAGTTCCAAGTGCTCCCATCGAGTGGCTCACAACCATCTGTACCTCCAGCTCTAGAGATATTTGACACCACCTATGGCCACTTCAATTACCTGCACTCATTCTCTCTCTCTCTCTCTCTCTCTCTCTCTCTCTCTCTCTCTCTCTCTCTCTCTCTCCTCTCTCTCTCTCCTCTCTCTCTCTCTCTCTCTCTCTCCTCCCCTCTCCCAAATAATAAAACTTAAAAAGAATAGTACCATTGGAATTAAGCATTCAAGCCTCTCAGTACCAAGTTTTTCTTTTTCTTCGCTTAGACAATGAAGGGCCCTGTCCCTCAAGAGCCTCATCTATGTGTTGACAACTCTCTGGTGGCAAAGTACACGAAGCAGAGGAAGGAGTGCATGCGGACATGCTCTGCAGGGGAACCTCAGCCCAGGCTGGTATCCACTTACTACCCAAGCACAGCAGGTAGCCAAGAGGCACTGTCCAAGCATTCCTAGGAGTTTCTAAGTTTTACCACTTAGGTTCCTGGATGAAGGCACCCAGAGCAATGGTTTTATTTAAGATAGTTGCACAGTTCCATTAAATGTTAATATTCTGTTCCTAAAACAGCAGCTACACTTCCTACCCAGTGGGAGTCAAGCAATGTTCTTTCTCAGCTCCAAATTCTACCATTGTTACCCAGAGAACTCATATTCACTATCTCTGTTCAGTAAAACCCCATATATTTATTATTTTCTGACTTATACTTTGAGAAAACAAATTCCATGAAAAATGTGATTTTGTTGTTGTTGTTCTTTGTGTGTGTGTGTGTGTGTGTGTGTGTGTGTTTAATTTAAAAAACAGGGTCTCTATCTAGTCCCAGCTGACCCAGAACTTTGTATGTATACCAATCTGGCCTTGAACTCACAGATCTGCCTGCCTCTACCTCCAGAGAGCTGGGAGTAAAGTCATGCATTACCATGCTGGCTCCAGTAGCTAATTTTATAAACAGTAGCCACCCGTGTACATGAAGGCCTTGCAAAAGGACAGCCCACATGGCTAATGGTGTGCCAAGAGCAGATGGGTTTCAGTAGGACGATGGGACTGAGATGACGGTTCAGTAGAACCACAGGCCAAAGGGCTGGGCATCAGGAGCTTGCCATGTCATTCCTGGGGCCTGGGGAGGGAGTAAGCAGTAGGCCAAAGGGTCACCATGCAAGGCAGCTGCTTTGCTATGCACAGTCTGCAGAGCTGAAACTGTGTTAAAGAGGGAAAATAACTCGTCTGACTTCCAAGAGCTTATCCTTGTACTTGATTTTATTCCAGGCCAGCTGAAGTATTCCTTTGGGAAACAACAGTCTGGGTACAATGGAGGGCAAAGATGAAAACTCTCAGGAGCCGGGGTGTGGCCAGGAATTGACTGGAATGAGCAAGGCCCTGGGTTCTACTCTCAGTACCACTAACAAATGAATATATAAATATTAACAATTCAAGAAGAGGGGCTGGAAAGCTGTCTCAGTGTACTGAGTTCTGAACCTCTGGGCAGTGGTGACACACACCTTTGATCTCAGCACTTGGGAGGCAGAGGTAGGTGGATTTCTGAGTTCGAGGCCAGCCTGGTCTTCAGAGTGAGTTTCAGGATAGCCAGGGATACACAGAGAAATCCTGTCTCGAAACAAACAAACAAACAAAAGGAGTACTGAACCAGGGTTCAATCCTAGCATCTCCATGGCAACTCGCACCTGCCTGTAATTCCAGTTTTAGGGATCTGGGGTTCATTTCTGGCCTCTGAGGGCACTGCATGCACGTGGTGCACAGACATGCATACAGGCAAACCACCAATGAAAATAAAAACAAGACTTAATTTTTTTTTTAAAGTTTCAAGGATCTCATTATTTGGTAAGAGAGTTAAAACTCCCTCTTCCTAATTCAGTAAATCCCATCCACCATCAGCTGTAATAGGGCAATGACAGTTGTGTTCAGATGTTTACTCTGTCTGTCTGTCTGTCTGTCCATCCGTCCGTCTGTCCGCCCATCCATCCATCCATCCATCCATCCATCCATCCATCTCTATCTATCTATCTATCTATCTATCTATCTATCTATCTATCTATCTATCATCTATCTATCTGGTGTGTTTCCACATGGCAGTGGCATCTGACCTCATGACACCACATCTAGTTTTAGCTCCCTGCCCAATCCCTTGGAAATGACGACCCAAATAATATTTCCCTTCTATGAATCTTAGCTTCTGTGGTGGTAGAGCCAGGATCTGTTCCTGGTTCCTCTGCCTCATCCAGCCCCTGACCCTGCAGTGTCATCCTAACTTGAGCTACATGGTCAGTGTTTATTCTGGGATGGATTGCTTTTCCTTCTTCAGCAATCACTGTGTTGAGGATCACAGCGATGTTCCCAGAACTCAGTGTGCAAGCTTTCTCTCAGCCAAAAGTGATTGGTATTGCTAGCCTGTCCTTCTCCTCACCTTGCTCTCAGCTCCAATGAATCAAACCACAGCGATGACAGGCCTGGGACAATCAATATGACAAAACAGCACAGATCCTGCCTGGCAGCAAGGCTTTAGGTTACAAACTGGATTTTAAAATGAATTTCTTTTAAAAAAAATCAGCTTACAAGGCAATGAATTTCATTATGGAATTTTCATAATCCTTTGTTTTGTTGACCCTTCCCCAGTCCCCAACCCTTTCTGCTGGTCATTCCCCTCCCCCACTAGCCCCTCCTCTGCTTGAAAGCTTTTTTTTTTTTTTCAAAACCAAAATGTACCTCGAGTTGCTCATGTTTCTCTACCCAGGGGACAGATACATTTCAAGGTCTCAGAAACCCATAAATCATATTTTACACAGTATCCTGGGTACATAAGTATTCAGCTCACTAAACATTTCCTGTTGATGGTAATAAAGTCAGCTTTACTCAGATGATAATAAAACGCTCTCAGAAATGGGAGGAATGAAGAAAAGGTGTTAAAGACTTCTCCAAAAAGCATGGAGATTCTAAGGACATGAAACCCAGGAGGCAGAGAGTCCAGAAAGGGTACAAGGCAGTGCTTGGGAGCCAGGGTGTGGATCTTCTGAAGGCAGAGAAGGCAAACACGGCAATGCACACTAGAGTGTGACACTCAGCTCTGCCAGATGCCAGAGGACCTGTGTGCTGACCCTAACAGGGAGGAAGCTGTAGGGGAGCGAGGAGGGCCTAGGAAAGGGCACTTCATCCTGGGCATCTGACTGGCACTCCTACAGATATGGAAGCTGCCTTTACGCAGAGCTCTGAGATGGATGCAGAGCTACCATGGGCCCAGGAGCAGCTCTGTATACTCTTGCTGAGTCCAAGACACAAGTGCCTGCCTGTTCTCTACCCAGGCCCTTCTCAGGACTGTTTATATAATCCATGAGCAACCTTGGGAGATCAGGTAGCATCTTCTCTTTCTCTCCCTCCCCTCCCCCCTCTCTCTCACACACCTAGCTTCCTTGTATCTCGGTAAAGGTGAATCCTTTGGACTGAGTCTCCTCTCCTTGACAGGTGGTAACTTACAGGCTCTGCAAGCATCTATCACAGACCTTTCTTTCCTTGTTCTCTCTGGATATGAACTATGTCCACAGTCCCTTCATCGCCCTGGGAGCCAACGAGTCTAACAGGAAGCTGCGTACCTACCGTTATTGTCAAGAGTGTTGACTACTTTGGCTCTGAACCAGGGGACTTTTGTCTTTTGCTAACATTCATGAAGCAGTAACAGGTTAAGTTGGAAAGTTGCAAGGAGAGTAAATATCCACATTCTACACAATTGTTATAACTCATATTTCTCAGACAGCAACATTTTACTGAAGAGTATGATGGGAATTCCAGCATCAGTTTTGAGGTCCAACAAGATGCCAATCTATCATCTATAACTGTCGTCTCCAGTAATAGGGAAATAAAGCCTCAGAATAAAAGGGCTTATTGAACAAGGTTAGCTTAGAGTAGAACTGACAGCGTAAACCGTACTTTGTACACGTCAGAGTAGGCACCAAGAGAGCTTCCTGTAGGGCCCGAACTATTCAACAGTGTCAGCAGTAAACTTAGTGTGGTCCTTACAGTTTAATAAGAATATTAATAAAGGAACATTTTTATTAATAAGTTCATAAATAATCTAAGGGATTTTTATATTAATTATTAATATCTAGTAAGTTATCAGATGTTCTTTAAGATACTTGGGAAGCTATTTAGAAAAACATACTGCACATCATATACTTTATTCCACATGAGGGATGTCTCAGAAACATAAGAATGTTCATATAACATTTATTTTTATTTTATGTATATGAGTGTTTGCCTGAACATATGTGTCTGTGTACCATGTGTATGCAGTGCCTATGGAGGCCAGAAGAAGGCATCTGATGCCCTGGGGCTGGAATTACAAGAAGATGGGTGCTGGGAATTGAACCAGAGTCTCTAGGAGAGCAGCCCGTGAGTCATCTCTCCAGCCCCAATACAAGCTCCTTCTCATTTTGTGTCACTCCTAACAAGGCGGAAATTCAGAGCTACCTAAGTTTCCCACGTGACCTCGCGTAAGTCCTCTTTCCTGTGTCTCTCTACCGCCCTCACCCACTTGCAGTCAGCTGCTGACCCTTCTGCTAGTGCAAGTTAGTTAGCAATGGATTACTTCTCTAGAACTTTGTGTAACTGGAATTATAAAAGTATTGGTTTTGCCTTGTCTCTTTTACTCAGTATAATTATTTTCAGACTTATCTATATTTTTCCAAATTGGCAATCCATTCTTTTTATTTCTGAATACTATTATATCACATGAGCAAATAGTATTTTTTTCTGTGTTCATTTTTTGATGAATATTCATGCTATCTCCAGTTTGAGGCTATTAAAATGTAACTGCCAAAACTCATTGGTTATGAGTTTTTCTATAGACATAGAGTCATTTCTCTTAAGTAAAAACTCAAGAGTAAGATTGCTGGGAACTGAATTTTGAAAGAAACCAGTGGGCAAGGTTTTCACAATAGCTTTACCACAATGCACTCTTACCAGCAGTGTGTGCCAACACATACAAATAGAAGTATTTTATCAGATTTATAAATATTTCATTTCAACCCATGGCTTATTTTTTTATACTCTCAAGATTCTTTTTGGGAGACAAGTTGTTATTTCATTCTTATGAAGCTGAATTTTTCAACATTTTCTTTTATAGGTTGTACTTTTGATATTTTATCCAAGGAATATTTTTCCAGTATCACAGAAATTTTCTATTATTTCTGAATAAACATTAGAGTTTGGGATTTTAGTTTTGAACATGGTACATGGTGTAGGTCAAAGGCACTTCTTTGATGTGGGTATCTAGTTTTTCCAGCGTCCTTTGTTGAAGAGAGTGAACTTTACCGTGAAATTGCCTTTGCTCTTGGTTGTTATCTGTGGGCCACAAAAAACGTGGGTTTACTTCAATATGATCTTTGTGTCAATGTATGTGTCTATATTTGCCAGTGCAAAACTGACTTTATTACTGTGTCTTTGTGGTAAGTCCTGAAATTGGGTGGATCCTAGTGATTTTATGCTTTTTGAAATGTGAGTTGGGAATTCAAAGTTCTTTGAGTGAATTTTGGGATCAGCTTGCTGATATATACACACATATATGTTATATGCATATATTATATATATATATATCACACATGCCATATATATATATTACATACATATATATGTGTATATACACATATATACATATGCACACACATATTATACACATATGCATATATTTGTACACATATATTATATATAATAGACATATATGTATATATACATATATGTTGTATATATGTGTATATATATATATAAAATGGGGGGATGTAATATGGGTTTGTTTTAAAGATCTATTCCTTTGGATTTGCTATATAATCAGATTATCTGAGAGTAAATACACCATAGGTTTTTAGGGTTTTTTTTAGAAGTAGTTCCCTTTTAAGGCCCTATTGTTAAAGACATCATATACTTGAGTCATTGAACATGGAGAAATCTAACTGCTATTCAATTTAATCCTTACTGTCTACCTTTCATAGTGCTGGGAGGTTCTATTCATGCTATGCTAGGGAAAAACCACAATTATCGAGCTCACCTAACTATGAACCCTGTGAGCTACAGTATGGACCTTTCTGATAGGACATACTCACCCGAGCAACGGCAGAGGGAACTCTATGGGATAACTGCTTTTAAGTGGATTTGAGGCCCAGTCCGTGGAATGGAACCTATCCCTGAGACCGTCAGCAAGGCGGAGAGAGCCTACGGATAGTAAGGTCATAGGCCCCAGGAGAAAAGCCGCTACCATTGTTCTGCTACATCAACACAGCAATAAAATGACTCCTAATGGCTCATTGGTACAGCCATGGATCAATATATCACTCAGCCTTCACCAGAGAAGCTTCTCCTTGTAGATGGCAATTAATACAGAGATTCACAGCTGCTCAACATGCAGAAGTCGGGAGAGTGCTCAGCCTTAAACGGGTTGTCTCATATATCAAAGCCCTCTCCTCAAGGCACATGGGTCTATGAGGAAGAGGGGTCAGAAAGATTGTAGAGCCAGGGATAGTAGATGACTTCAGGGAAACTGTTCCCTAGACACAACAGGACATGCGTGCACACACACACACACACACACACACACACACACACACTTATGCATGCACACACACACACCCATGCATGCAGACACACACAAATACACACAGATACACACAGACAGACAGACACACACACACACACACACAAATACACACAGATACACACAGACACACACAACCTCAGACTGAAATGAAGCATGTCATCTAATTGTTTTTGTTTGTCTTTGAGATAGGTTTTTCTGTGTAGCCCTGGCTGTCCTGGAACTCACTCTGTAGACCAGGCTGGCCTAGAACTCAGAAATTCACCTTCCTCTGCTCCCAAGTGCTGAGATTAAAGGCGTGAGCCACCATGCCTAGCTGAATTATTTGATTGTATTGTTGCCCTTTTGAACAAATTTCATTGTCCAATATAGAACGTTGTAAAATGGGCTATTTTATCTTTCCTTCCATTAGCTGCTTCACTGTATGATGTATTTTGATCCACAGCGTTTCTTATCATCTTGTTCTTTTTTAAATATCCTGACTTAATAAATTTCATATATATAGCAGTTGTGCTTTTCTAGAAAACCATGACTAATAGAGTAAGTCCGGGGTATTCACACGGCTACAAGCTGGAAACATCAGATCCTTCTCACATGGGCCTCACCGCTGGGACAGCCTACAACACAGCAGCCTAGAGCAACCGAGTGAAGAACAAGACCCGAGATGGAAGGTGTCATGTCATACCCTAACGACTAAAGGAGCACACTCCATGGTAGTAGTACCCATTGATCCACCTCACTGGCTGGGAAGGGAGAGACTATCTCAAACCCTCTGTAGACAAGGATGACCTTGAACTGCTAATATTCCTGCCTCTGCCCTCAGCTCTGAGGTTACAGGCAAGCATCTGGTTATACACGATGGTGAGGACCGGGCCCAGGGTTTTGTGGATGCTAGGGAGGCACTTTGTCAACTGAGCTGCCTCTCCAGCCCAAAGTTTCTTTTGTTTACGTGGGCAAAGCTTGCCCCTGAATGCTTTCAAAGACTGGTTTACTGGGAGCAAATCACATGAGAGACAATAATATCACTGTATAATTTGCTGATGGGGCGCTGGTTTACATTATAGAAATCGTGTAGGTCTCCACCCGATACACATGCCCTTTACAGTTCTTTTCTTGGCAGCACTCACCACTTGGATTTAAGCATCCTTCCTTCCAAAACCACCAAACACACTTACTGTGTCCATTATGTGTCAATCTGTTTGAAGTGTTAGAGGCCCAGTGGGGAGCATGACAGACAAGCTCCCTAGGGCCACAAGCTTTGCACTGGGGGACCCTGGCTAGGCCTAACCACTCTTGGTGCCAAGATGATGTCAGCATTGTGAGTTTCACAGTTCTAGTTACAGGGGACGAGACTCTAGGCAGGAGGTTACTTACCTGTTCTTCCTGCAGCGAATTGTGAAAGCCAGAAAGAAAAGCACCAGAAGTATCCCACAGCTGAGAAAGGTCCACATAATACCCAAGAGGGCAGGAGACAGTGGGGAGATGTCCACACTACTGTGCTGGGAGTCAGTCTGGAGGTAGGAGAAAAAGTGAAGTGGTTAAGAATGAGGGATCATGCCTTTAATTTGAGCACTCACACGCATGAGGCAGAGGCAGAGGCAGGGGGATCTCTGAGTGCCAGACCAGCCTGAACTACAGAGTGAGTTCTAGGACAGCCAGGACTACACAGGGAAACAAAACCAAAACCAAATAAGCAAAAGAATAAAGGATCTATAGACGGCACCAAAGCAGGGCAATGTTTGTCCTACGTGGGCAGTTCCTGTTCCTCCTCCCCCTCCTCCTCCTCTCTCCCCCTCCCCCCTCCCCCCTCCTCCTCCTCAATCACCACCACCACCATATTTATGTCTAGCCCCATGGCATCTATATAATGCCCCATGGCTGCTCACTTACAATGGTTGTCTTGCAAAGATCATGAAGGGGTCTCCGATCCAGCTCTTGACCAGGAAAACTGTCACAAAATTCAGAGCAGTTGATTTCCGGCTCCATGTCACCACATGCACCTCTGTGAGTATCTACTCAGTCTTGGCTATACCCGGTCAAGGATGCAAACCGTTTGCTAAAGCACAGAAACAACAACTCGAGTCTTTCTTCCAGAGGCTCCATCTCAGAGCTGTCTCCAGAGTCCAAATTCAGGATAAAAAACAAAAACAAAAACAATGGATCCAAGTAGAAGTGAAGGGTTGTTTCATTAATCTCCTTCATCAGGCATAGTTGAAGACCAGATGTTCTTCAGCTGGCCTCTTGCTCCCAGTGGGTAGCGCAGGATCAAGAATGGGCATCTCAGGTCATGGAACGAATTGGTTCTGGCTCACCACCAGAGGGCAGTCAACGCTCCAAGTGCTCCGACACTGGGCCCTGGAGGGAAGCAATTAGACTGGCTAACAAACATGCACACACAGGTTTAAAAGGGTCTTACTATCTTAACTATACATGGTTACATTCTATCATGTGTACACATATGCTTCTAAATATCTCAACATTTTTAAACCATAAAATGTTTTAATAAATACATTCAAAATTCATTGTAATAGGTAATTTAGAAACAAAGTACATTTCATAATTTCAAAAATCTCTGCACTTTCTAGAGTCTTTTCTAATGGCCAAGCTCTTTAAAAACCTTACTTTTGGTTCATAAGGCACATCATCCTCTTTTTCCTCCCCCAAATTCACGACTTTTTACATAGCTCCTCACTTAAGCTTGTTTGACCATAGGTGATTCTGAGATGGAGAGCCCATATTGTCTCTTGTCTCTCAGGATGAGGAAGAAGCCTTCCATGTCCAGACAGCTGAGTTGCCCAAAATGTATACTGGTCTTTTTTAATCTATTTATTAGTTTTTAAATTTAATTAGTCATTTATTTTTACTTCTTTACTCTACAACCTGCTTATTCCCAGTCACCCCCTCCCACAATTCTTCCCCATCCCCCCTTCTTCTCCGAGCAGGTGGGCTCCTCCCCTGGGTATCCCTCCACCCTGAAACTTCAAGTCTCTGTGAGACTAGGTGCTTTCTGTCCCATTGAGGCCAGACAAGGCATCCCAGCTTAAGAACGTATGCCACCATACAGGTAACAGCTTTGGTGATAGCCCCTGTTCCTATTGTTCAGGACCTGCACGAAGACCAAGCTGCACATCTGCAACACATGTGTTGGGAGGCCTAGGGCCAGCCCATGTATGTTCCTTAGTTGGTGGTTCAGTCTCTGAGAACCCCAGGGGTCCAGGTTAGTTGACTCTGTTGGTCTTCCCGTGGAGTACCTATCCCCTCTGGGGCTTGTGTATTGGTTTTCAAATTGCCAGAATCACAGAGCTGCAGTGGGCTAGTTGAGTTCTAGGGAGAGGGGTTGAGTGACTGGCTGAGGAGATGTAATTACTCTCAGAAAATATTCCTAATATGAATACTGTGATGAGAAGAGAAGCCAAGACAGACATCTGCAGTCTCAGTGCTCGGAAGACCAAGCTGGGTGTTCAGGAGTTGGCCAGCTTGGCTACAAAGCAAGCTATGAGGAAGAGCGGGAGGGGAGGAAAAAGAGAAGTGGGTGAGGCCTGTGGTCCATGGGTCACAGACTGGACATGCCCGAGTCGTATCCCTACTTTTTAAAACTAACCCATCCTTTAATAGAAAAAACAGATTTGGGGTTAGTCGAAGGAATGGAAGAGGTTGCCATTTCTGCTTTGTTTTTTGAAAGCACCTACTGTAGCATCTATGAGTGTGTGTGTGTGTGTGTGTGTGTGTGTAGGAAACTTGGACAAGTATTAGATGCTGCTAATCAATAGTCACTGAACACTAGGCCCACGGGTATAGGAGAACAATTGTGACAGGTGCTCAGTGTTGTCTTTGGGGTCTGTACTTAGATACGAACAATACAGTACCAGGTGTCACCCAGCCACTGGCCTCTACCATGGTCCTGAATTATTTACCAGCTTCATGACAGTGCAATCACGAGAAAATTAGAGTATGCTGTCTCCCATCCAGCATTTGAATTCCTGTGCTGTCTGGACAGATGACTGAATATAAAATTAAGAAGCCATTTGTTGGAATACCAATGGAAAGGGCTCTTTCTCTCTCTTCCTTTCTTTTCTTTCCAGTCATCTCCTACTTGCCTACTGAGTATTCTAGCAACAAGCAATGTCACAAATCACAGAGCAGACTACACGGTGATAGTCTGGAAGGACATGTGTTTTAACATTGTCTTCTCCATCATAGTGGTAAATCAAAGACCTGTTTTTGGCTTGATAATGCTTTGCTGTCTGGGCCATCTTTTGAAGAGAGGATGTTTGGCAGCATGCCTGGCACTCTCCTAGCAGTTGCAACAACCACCAGTCATTGACCACTGTGCCCAACATGTGCCAAATTGAGACTCCCTGGCATAGTGAGAATTTCAGTTCCTTCAAAAGCAGAGAAATGTTATGGAACTATGTTTTCGCTTTAATCCCAGGTGTGGGGCTGCTTTAGATTGTCCGCAGCAGCTGACTAGGATTTGTCTCATGCTCAGGCTGGGATGTTATTTTGCCAGCTGAGAATAGTTTACTTTTGGCATTCTGAGGACTCCTCAGAGGGTAGACAAATGCGGAGGCCTGAGAGTGAGCGTGACTGCTGCTCCTCCTCCTCCAGTGGTTGTAGGTATCCTGATGACGAAAGCCAAAACTCGACTCAAGGACTCCCTTAATCAACAGGAAGCAGTCTAACAAGATCAACACCTCCTTTCCCCTCTAACCTTCCTGCTCTCCTACCTAGTGTTGGAGGGTTGGAAGGTTGGAGAAGGGTACCAGGAAGAAGAACCCAATAACTTAGCCAAAAATCCAGTCACACCCTGGTAAAGATGCAGGATGTGTCACTTATTCCAAGTTGACCCAGGGAAGACTCAAGATTTCTCAAGAACTAAGTCTTGAGAAACCCTGTGGTCCATGAATATCCACCTCAGGAACCCTACATACTACGATACTAGATTTCCATTCGGGGCAGGCATACAGTCCCAAAGATGGCACTTAGTCACAGAAATCCACAAATGAAAAGTCACAAGTGCATCTCTCAGTGCTGACACGATCCTAAGCACAAGTTCTGAAATGGTGAAGGGCTCAGCCATTGAGAACTGCTGAAGGCCTCAGTGGTGACTGACTGGGGTGGGGCGGTCAGAGAGGGCAATGGAGAGGCATCAGATCATCAGACAGGTAGAACCAAGGCTCAAGGAGTAAAGTAGGCCAAGCCCTTTGTAAAGCTAACCCACCCCCCCATCCCCACACATAACCCCCTACCCCCGGGGATGCTAATGTTAATGTTACCCATAGTAGCAGACCCAATGCCATGCACTTACAATGCATTTAACAGACACCACAGAATTCTTTTCCAATATGATGTTTTACGGGGGGCTTGCAATAGTCTTATAGTCTATTTATTAACCTATTTATTTAATTTTTGTTATAAATAATCCTATTTGTCTCTGGTCATGTGACTACCACCCATTAGCAAGTTATTTTGCAATTCATAGATCTTCTGCTACTGCCAGGATAATTTACCACTGTGAGAATTGCTTTACTCCTGTAAACAACTTAAAAACCAGACAAAACATATGAAGCTTTTTTTTTTTTTCAGACATTGGGCAACAGATCATAGGACTTTGGCTCCTAAGAGACATTCTGCCTGAAGGCAGACTCTGGGCTGGGGCACAAAGAGAGAGAATCAAACCAAACAGAAACTAGATGTCTTGCCGAGATTGGGAGAGAGAGAGAGAGAGAGAGAGAGAGAGAGAGAGAGAGAGAGAG
>NW_022196894.1:35870417-35875734 GCF_008632895.1 Mastomys coucha | reverse complement strand
AGAGAGAGAGAGAGAATGGAAGGGAGGGAGGGAGGGAGAGAGGGAGAACAAGGGAGGGAGGGAGTTTAAAGATGCTGGGGTGGCTGGCTGTAATTTGTAAGACAGTGTAATGGAGAAGAGAAAGTGCAGAGGAAGAAAGAGAGAGAGTTTGTGCAATCTGCAGGATGCCCCAGTCTTTTCTGAGCTCAGATCTTTGCATGAGTGCAAGCAAGCACTATCTCCTTTAAAGCTGAAGAAATAACCAGTGTCAGGTAGCAGCCGGGCAATCCCTCGAGCTGCAAGTACACCGCGTTCCAGCAGCCGGCGTTGAGAACACCGAGAAGCATCTTCAGGAAAGTCACACTGTAATAGTTGAACTAAATTAACCCAAGGTGACAGGGTCCTCAGGCTGTCCCTAACAATGCTTCAAAACCTGCAAAACCTATGAAGAATGGGAGAGATTCACAACAAATTCAGCTCTTTCAACAGCACAACCCAAGCAACACAGCAGGAGCTAACAGTTGACAATGTAAAATTAGAAATGTCTATCATCCCAGACCTGGAGACATGGCTCAGCTGGTAAAATGCTTGCTGCACATGCATAGGACGTGGGTTCAATCCCCAGTATCCATGTTTGCTTGTTTGTTTGTTTTAAAGCCAAACACTTGTTAATTTATATAATTATTTTATGTGCAATTTTTCATGTTTGGCATGAATGCATGTCTGTGTGATGGAGTCGGATCCACTGGAACTTGAGTTCCATTACAGACTGTTGTGGGCTGTCATGTGGTTAATGGGAATTGAACCTGTCCTCTGGAAGAGCAGCTAAATGCTCTTAGCCACTCTCTCTAGCTCCAGCAATTAACTCTTACAAACCCAGCCTTGGGGAGGTGGACAGGAAGATCCAGCCAGTGTAATGGGAAGACAGTTGAAGGAGACAAGCTACTCAACCTCTGGCCTCTCCATGTGCATGCATGCACATTTATACATATGCAACCCAACTGCACATACACATGAACATGTACATACAATACACACATAAACACATGGGGCATCCAGTAAACACACCAAGCATTTAACGATACAAAATAAATATGGCTCACAGATAACAAAATAATATGGCTCACAAATATAAAAATGTAAAATATAGTTCAATGTAAAATATAGAAATGATAGCGATGGCCCCACAGACCTTAAAACAACTGTTACACACAGGTTCTACATCACAAAGCAAAACTTGAGGAGGCTCAGGAAACAAAGATGCAAAGAAGAGCTGAACAGAACTCCCTCAGGTGAAAATAGAATATCTGAAATAAAATACCCTAGATTAAATACTTTAGAAGAAAATGCTGGTCGACTTAAGGACTTAACAAGAGAAAATGTATGTGGTTTAACATAGAAGAAACAGTGAGCATCGCCATGTGTAGAAGGATAACCCATGCTCCAACATACAGGTGACTGCTGTTCCAAGGGGAGAGGGTAGGAAACAGTTTGAAAGAAATAGCTCAGAAAATATGAGACCTAGGTACTATAAGCAGTGGGTAGTTTCTGGATGAGGGGGATCCCATTGTGTTTTTTTTAAGGTGTGGCCCCTGGTAAATGACCGACCCCATGCCCATGTATATATGAGCAGCAGAAATTTGACTCACTAGGATAGATCTGTCTATCTGTCTACCTATCTGTCTGTCTGTCTATCTATCTATCTATCTATCTATCCATCTATCAATCCATTTGTCTGTCCATCTATCCATCTATCTATCTCTGTGTGTGTGCATGTGTATGTGTGTGTACATAGGAGACATAAAGTGGGTCTGGTAAGAGTTGGAGGAAGGAAGGAATGTGGATGTGACCAAAATGCTTTGAATGCAAAAATGAAATCCTCAACAATTAAGAAAAACATATTTAAAAAAATAAATGCCAAGCTAGACAGTGGTGGCGCATGCCTTTAATCCTAGCACCGAGGAAGCAGAGGTAGGCGGCTCTCTATGAGTTCAAGGCAAGCCTGGTATACAGAGTGAATGAGGATAGCAAAGGCTACACAGACAGAGAAACCCCTTCTTCAAAAACAACAAGAAATGCCAGATGCCAGAGGAAAGTCTTTGTGCCAAAGTAAAATGGTACCAGACCTAACTGTGGAATCCAAAGAGATGAACAAGGTAAATTTAACTGTGTGGCTCTTTCTTCCAGATTAAAACATGGAGGGAGAGGGAGACACATAGGCTCATGAAACTCACAAAAAACCTAGAATCAGGAGGCACGAGAAACTTACAAAACTCACCGGCGAGAAGACTCAGAAGGCCTATCCTTAAGGTTAGGTAGGCAGCTGTCATTGCCTGCAGGTTGGGCAAGAGCTCCAGGATGAGGCTTTCAAGAGTTGCCACCCGTGGTGGGGTGGCCTTTGCTTCAGCGGCCCAAGTCGCCCTGCTCCTAACAGTGACCCTTTACTCATGCTCCATAAGAAACTGATAGGCTCAGTGGTCCTCACACTGGACTTAGAGGGAAGTATTAACTTGATCAGTCATTGCCTTCCCTTTCTAGGGCGAACAGAAATAGTCTCCCCAGAAGAAATATCACAATAACAGGAAAAGGTTATTTGTAAAGATATGCCTACAAGCACATAGGTATTAGAAAACATGCATGTGTTGAATTGACCTTTACATTCAAACCACATATATTTTTTATTTCTCAAACAGTCTCCTTGGATCTTAATCTCACTTCCAATTGAGTACGATCCTGCCTTACTAACAGTGCAATGGGATTATGACAGGCCTGGGAACTCAGTTCAGAGGTAAGGAAAGTAAGGTCCAGCTTGGTCTGGGCTCTGGGTTGGATTCTCAGCCCCACACACTAAAGCATACCAA
The DNA here is from genome assembly GCF_008632895.1 of Mastomys coucha. Taxonomy (NCBI): domain Eukaryota; kingdom Metazoa; phylum Chordata; class Mammalia; order Rodentia; family Muridae; genus Mastomys; species Mastomys coucha. The sequence continues at coordinate 35,872,894 of NW_022196894.1, read as the reverse complement.
GCACACTCGAGTCAGGATGGAGCTCCGGAGGCAGGAAACGAGGGTGTGGGTGTTCCCACAGATCTCCATGACAGGACAGTGAATTCTCTCCACCCCCAGCCCTTTCTCTCTAAGATGCTGTTGCTTCCAGAATGCATACAATCCTTCTGTTGCTTCCAGAATGCATACAATCCTTTTGAGCTGTAACAACATGGTGGGCTCTGTCGGACACACCTGAAAAGTATACGTGACTGAAAGGAAGACCTCTCCCACCACAGCATCTCAGTAGGGAGGTTGACCTAATAACCAGCAGGTGCAATGCACAAGGAAGAGATTGTCTTCAAAACTATTGAGGACATTAAGGGAAAGACAGAGCAGAGAAAGAGCATTGGAGAAGACGGGAGAGGTTATGGAGAGATCTTAAATGAGGTGGGTCGTATTTTCCTCATGAGCTAAGTCTGAGCCTAAAGAACAAAATCCAAGTCCAATCCTATGGTGAAAACTATATTATAGCTTTCCATAATAATCACTTCTCTGTCGTCACGTGGAACAAGAGTGGCACCAGTGATGACAGAGTCACTGGGTCCGGGCACTGTGAGTCAACAGCAGAACATTCCCTAGTGGGCCTAGAACCCCGCATTCCATTTCCAGCAAACACGCGCACGCGCGCGCACACACACACACACACACCATGCAAGCACGCACCTACTCACTCAAATATTTCACTTAAAAAACCAAACCAAACCAAACAAAGAATACTTCTGCCTAGAGTCTGCAGGAATTCTACAGTTCCACATTCCTGATTCCTAAACAATCATCCCAGAGCCCGAAAACAGAGGTCGTGCGGGAATCTGGGGGTAGAGCAAGAACAGGAAGGGCAGCTGCTCTCTAACATCTATAGGGAAGGTATTTGAACAGCAGAGCGGAATCGCTGTCTCTCAACAGCAGGTGGGTAGGAGGGGGGAGTGGACTTGATCTTGCAGCTGTGGACCTTAGAGGGCACAAAGCTTTGAGATCCGTGACCGCATTCTCGAACTTTACCCCTAGTCTTTCATCTCCGTGTTTCCAAACCTCTGCCCTTCTGCCCCCTAGCTCTCTGCTGAGGCCTTTCTATAAGCTCAAGAACGTTTTTTGCTGGATACTCCAGGAAGCCCCACTCAGTCTTTTAGTTTCACATTTACAAGTAACTTTTTCTTGGTCTGAACCTTGACTTTTCTCTTTTACTGCGTGGCTTAAAATGTCTCCTTGGCAGACAGAATTACAGGAGAACAGACTGGATGCTGGCACGGATTCCCAAAAGTTCCAGTGAAACTGTTTATAAACAATAGGGATCTTTTTCTTTTTGGTCTGTTTACTTTTGTTTTGTGTATTTTACTTTGTTTTATGAGTGTTTTGCCTGGATGTGTGTATGTGTACCACAGGCATGCAGTGCCAACAGAGAGCAGAAGAGAGCAGCAGATGCCCATAACCTGGAGGTACAGACTATTGAGCTGCTATGTGAGTGCTGGGAACTGAACCCTGATCCTCTGCAAGAGCACTGGGTGTTTGTAACTTCTGAGTCATCTCTCTAGTCCCATAAGCAGTAGGATTTTTATACACAGCAGGTCATCTGAAAGAAGAGAATATCGAAGTGTCTCTTGGCCGACTTCTCCCTCCACTAGTATGTGGAGTTCAGCTTCCCTTCTCCTATGCTGGGATTTAGTAAGTGCCACTGTAATACACAAGGCATGGTCTGAATTTAAGCCCCAGCTTCATAACACTCTGATCGTGGTATCTTGGTCCTGGACTTCTCCAGTTCTTACCTGCCTGCTCAGTGAAATAGAAACCTGTGCTTCAAGAGATTGTTGGTGTTAAATGATATCACATACAGTACATATGCCAAAGCAGCGGATGCCTACTACGTCTTCAATAAATGTCGACCTCTCATTTCCACAATCTAGAAGGGTCATCTGTACAGAATATGAGGGAACACATAACCAAGGTTATCTACCCATCCATATTGTTTCTCTAAACTTCCTAATGGAACCCAAGTTCTGAATCATGCATGTTTCTTCTAACAAAAAGAGTAATGATCTTCATGCTGTCTTTAAAACCAGCCTTTCTAATAATGAATTACAGACCTTGAGAGCAGAGAGTGTATTGTTTAATTCAATGAGCATTGATTAACGTTATCTGCTAGTTGCGGTGCTAAGAGGTAAGGACGCACCTGGGAACAACCAACCGTGTTGCTCAAGTACCTCCTCGCATGCTGCCTATTGGCTTACAGACAATTCTACTAGGCTCCTCCCAGGAACCTAGCAACAGTGACCTAGCAACAGCGACCTAGCAACCGCTTACATCATCACCTGCCGCCAGGTGCGAACCAACCTGGCATATGAGAGGGACTGCTTGACTACCCCAGCTCTTTCTTCATCTCCTATTTTCTCTTTCTACCCCATCTCTGTCTTTTCTCCTCTCCCTCTTCCTTTCCCCTCCCTCCTTCCCTCCTTCCCTCCCTC
>NW_022196894.1:35865400-35870407 GCF_008632895.1 Mastomys coucha | reverse complement strand
GCTCTTCCCTTTTCTCTCTCTTTCGGTCCTTCTCTGTCCCCCTTTCTCTATTTCTACCCCTCTTTCCAGGTCTTCACTCGCCTCCCTTTCCCAGTAAACTTTATTTATACTAGGTCTGTCGCATGATGTGATTGTTCAGCCTGCCAAGTTGTTCCCACTGCTGCTGCATTACGCTACATTATCCCGCCGTTTTACAAAGCATAACACTGCCTGTTACACACAGTAGGTAAAGCAGTATCTTCGTGCTGACACGAACCAAAGATTCATGGGCTGCAATATCGCTTGCATTATCTGGCACATCTCCTGATTTCAGAGACCTTTCCATGACGTGTGTTGCTAACTCTCAGGTACAAGCTAGCACAATCACAAAACCGGCCTGCAAATCTCTCCTGTCTCATACTTGAAGCTCCTTTACTATTCCACAGACTCGGGTTCGATGATTGAAAAGAAAGAAAGAAAGAAAAAAAACCACAATACAAAAAGCCTCACTAACTTTTCAGAGTTGCATTGTTACCCTGAGAAGGCCAGGCTGATTTCATGACAGACTTCAAACTGGCAGTTAAGGAGACTAGGCCTAAAAACTGGGCAAGTCCGAGCAAGCCGGGTGAACTCAGTTAGTAATACAACTCCCCCCCCCCCCCCCCAGGCTCCAGCCTTTATGCCCAGGTATTAGAATGTCCCAGGCCCCTGGCCTAAAGTAAAAACAATGGGTGAGCAGCAGTGTCCAGACTTCCTCAGTAACTGTTCCCAGACCTCCCCAGCAAGTTTCCAGCCCCACACCCCAGTTATGGAATGTCCATAGAGAAGGACCCAACAGATTAACATAGAGGTCACCTACCCCAAAATCTCCTAACGTGCTTTGAATCTAGCCTGCAAGCTCATTTGGTTGTTTTTCTCTATCTTGGTAATGGGAGCCCCCAGCGTGTTGGATTTCTGCAGAATAAAACACTCTTTGCATTTAGGTACTATTTGAGTCCAGGGTATCATTCTTCAGCAAATCATGGACCCTCAACCTAGTAGCATTTAGATACTATTATGCAAATTATATGGGCACGATTTCCATAATAACCAGTCAACGAATGTTAATTAGTGCTCATTAATATGCAATAAAATTCTCATTTGAAAACCACGTAAGGGCCAGAAATGAATTACACTCGGCTGCCCTCTTTTAAGGAAAAACCCGCTCTGCAGTGCTGGATGCTGTTTCTCATCAGCTGAACAGTCAGGTGTCATAACGAATCAGGATTCTGACAGCTGCAGGACCAGAGAGAATGAATGAAGTCGAAGGCTTAGGATCTTCAGGCTTTGCCTGCTGCCGCAGAGACCCTTGACCCTCACTACACAGATCACAGGCTGAACAGCTTCATTAAGCTATTGTGCTAACAGAGCACAGTGACCCTGGGCCTCTGGCTAAAGGACATGAGTGAGGATGCCACACAGCTGGGTGCGGGTCACCATGTTCTACTATACAAAGGCATGCATGTGTCAAAGCCTTTGGAACCCAGGGGCTCAGCCCAGAAAGCCTTCTGGTGTGAATCTTTGTGAGTTCACATGCTGTCTGTGAATTCCAGTCTGAAGAGGACATTAGGTCTCCCTAAACTGTAGTTCAGTATTGCTATGTAATACACATCCCTCCTGTGAGCTTCTTGAGGAGAAAGATGAAAAACATAAACTATCAACACACCAGCCCATCTGTAGCCACATCCTTAAACTATACTAAACCTGGCTAGAACTTAGGAATTTCTCCTCTTCCTTGTCCTCCTTATCTTCCTCATCATCATCCTCCTGGTCCTCCTCATCCTCCTGATCCTTTTCATCCTCTTGGTCCTCCTCATCCTCATCCTCCTCATCCTCCTTGTCCTACTCATCATCATCATCATCATCATCATCATCATCATCATTATCATCATCCCTTTCCTCCTCCTCTTCCTCCTCATCCTCCTGATCCTCCTCATCCTCTTGGTCCTCCTCATCCTTGTCCTCCTTGTCCTCCTCATCCTCGTCATTCTCCTGGTCCTCCTTGTTCTCCTTCTTCTCCTCCTGGTCTTCCTCCTCCTTTTTACCTTTTTCTCCTCCTCTTCCTCCTCCTTGTCCTCCTCGTCCTCCTCGTCCTCCTCGTCCTCCTCGTCCTCCTGGTATGCCTCCTTCTCATCACCTTCTTTTTTTCTCCTTCTTCCTTTGCCCCTTTCCCCTCCCCCTTTCCTCTTGCTATGTTGCCCTGCCTGGCCTTGGATTCCAACAAGTTCTAAGTGCTGATGGCTGTTACTGAAGTGAATTCAGAAAATATAGGACTCCATCAGAAGTTGAACTGTACAAACGTTTGATATAACTTACTGCAGGCTACCTTGACAAAGCTCGCACACACATACATGCACCAAACCACTGGGGTTATTCTTGTCAATCAATTTCAGGGAAGTTGATTCAGAAATTAGACAACTAAGCCCTGTTGGTGCATGCCTTTAATCCCAACACTGGGGAGGCAGAGGCAAGCAGATCTTTGAGTCTGTGCCAGCCTGGTCTACAGAGTGAATACCACCACAGCCAGGGCTATGCATAGCCCCCCCACACACACACACAAAGAAAGAAAGAAAGAAAGAAAGAAAGAAAGAAAGTAAGAAAGAAAGAAAGTAAGAAAGAAAGAAAGGAAGAAAGAAAGAAAGAAAGAAAGAAAGAAAGGAAGGAAGGAAGAAAGAAAAGAAAGAAAGAAAGAAAGAAAGAAAGAAAGAAAGAGAAAAGAAAAATTAGACAAGAGATTGTAAGAGAGCTGGAGAGATGGCTCAGCAGTTAAGAGTACTGGCTGCTCTTCCAGAGGTCCTGAGTTCAATTCCCAACAACCACATGGTGGCTCACAATCATCCATAATGAGATCTGATGCCCTCTTCTGGTGTGCAGTCACACATGCAGGCAGAATATTGTATACATAATAAATAAATCTTTAAAAAGAAAAAAAATATATAGAGAGAGAGAGGGAGAGGGAGGGAGGGAGAGAGGGAGGGAGAGAGAAAGAGAGAGAGAGAGAGAGAGAGAGAGAGAGAGAGAGAGAGAGAGAGAGAGAGAGAGAGAGAGAGAAAGAGAGAAACTTTAAAAACCAGAGGGGATGAAGATAGGGCACAACCGACACATGAACTCACAGAGACCGTGGCAGCATGTACAGGGCCTGCACAGGTCTGCAGCTGATGAGGTCCTAGAGCTGAGACAAATGGGCACACACCCCTATTTCTAACCCAGAATCAGTCTCCAATTGATAGTCATTTGCAAATGAAAAATTAGTTTTCTCCAAGGAAGACTCGAGGGAGTCTCACCGAGAAAACAAACCATTCTTAAGAGTAGGCTCCATGTCCAGCACTGGATGGCCAACCCACAACAAACTGAAGGGCATCTTTGGAGGGACTTTTTTCATAATGTTATGTCAAGGCTTATTTATCTCGTTACCTTACAGGTCATTTGTGTATATATTATGGCTTCTGATTTTGTATCATCATGGATTCCTGTGTGTGCAAATGTGTGTGCCTCTGCACATGCATGTATTCCTTGTATGCATTCTTTTTGGCTCCTTTTCTTCTGTTTTGTCCTATATTATGAACTGTTTGTCTGTTTTCTTTTCTTGTGATTTCTCAGGTGGCTGTTTATTTTCTGTGAGAGACAGAAAGGGTGTGGGTCTGAATAGAAGAGGAAGTGGGGAGGGACAGAAACAGTAGTCAGATTATATTTTATGACAAAAATCTATTTTCAATAAAAAAAAAAAACCCACAAAATCCATCCATGATTCAAGTCATGATTCTTAAATAGTCTCAGCCATGCTGTGGAAGGTTATGAACTCTCTTCTAGAGAAAGCATCACATATACAATATTAGGGGGAGACCACAACACCCCTGAACCTAGTTATACCAAGTGAAGGTCCTCATTTCAAACCACAACTCAGATGAAGCCAGGAGTAAAGACATTTAAAGTAAGCAATTTGTACAGTGCTCTCATAATACAAGTGTATCTTTGTGACCACCCACAAAGCGTGATGAGCACAGATAACAAAGGTCACGATAAGCTATGTTACCAAATTAAAACAATTTAATGATAATCTTGAATCTGTGTTTTAATTGGAGTATTCTACATAAATGTTAGGTAACTACACACACACACACACACACACACACACACAAGTGTTTAGCAATCTACATCTTGTTTTTTGTTCTTTTTCTTGTACTTAAAAAAAAATACCCCATTTCCATGTCAGCTTTTAGGGGAAAAGCCCCAATAAAACTGAGCTTGTAATGTAATTCCAGCACTTCAGATGCCAAGGCAGGAGGGTCACAAACCTGAAGCTAGCAAGCGTCCTACCCTGAGCTGTATTCAAGCCCCAAGGTTGTCTTTGACTGTTCACAGTATTATGCACTTCCATGTAGAATTTCAGGAAATCAATTACCACAAAAGGCATCTGGGATTACAATGGGACTGCATGGCACCCATCGTCAGTTAGGGGACAAATGACACTGATTTGTTTATAGTTCTTCTTAGGTCTCATTGAAGCTTCTGCATAGATGTCAGATTTACATGGAAAAACATGTAAATGTTTTCTGGCCTGACTGGGTGTCTTCCTGCTTCTGCTCCTTGCCTTATGGCTGTAGCCAGGACCACCAGTTCAACACTTACATCAACCCTGAGCAGAAAGAATGAGAGCGGACATCCTTGTCTTGTTCCTGGCACTGAGGGAAAGTACCTGACCTTCGATGTTAAATAGAGTATCAAATACAGATTTTTGCATTGGTTCTGTTTATACCGAGCTAGGGAAGCTGTCTTCTGCTCTCAGTTTGTGGAGACTTCATACATAATAGCTCCGGCTTTATTACTGAATCATCTTTAGTTTGTGTCTTCCAAGAAATTTTCTCATTTCATCTAAGTTGATGAAGTTACTGGCGTAGAACTGTTTCGGGTGGTCCTTTCTTATCCCTTTAATCCTGGAAGGCCTGTAGTGACGTCTCTTCTGCCTCCCTATCTCCCTCCCCCCCATCC
>NW_022196894.1:35864071-35865329 GCF_008632895.1 Mastomys coucha | reverse complement strand
TCACTGATGAGCAAGATCTCACAATGTAGCCTTCACTGGTCTGAAGCTTGCCATATAAGCCAAGCTGTCCTCCAGTTCCCAGAGATCCTGCCTCTTCTGAGATTAAAGAAATGCAGCCTGGCACTTTCCTCATTTTTAGTGTAGGTAACTTGTGCCTGCTCTATTTCTCCCTGATCAGTTTAATAGTGCCTCTGATCTTCTCAAGGGGTCAAGCTGTGCATTCATTGACTTCTAACATCTGAGTCGATTCTATTAATGGCTGCTTTGATGTTTATTGTTTCCTTGTTCCTTCTCTTTTGCTTACTTTGAGTTTCATTTCCTTTTACTTTGGTGAAGACAGAAGCTGAGGTTATTGATTGGAGGCTTTCTCTTTGTCGTTGTTTACTTTATAGAAAGGGCCTTCCTCTGCAGTGCAGGCTAGCTTGAAACTCACTATGTAGCCAGGTTATGTTAAAACTCACAGCCATTTCCTTACCTCACCTTCTTGAGTTCTGAGACTACTAATGTATGCCTTGCCCGGAGAGACTCCTCTCACCACCATTTCCATCTAGATACTGATGTGATATGTGACTTTCCATATTCATTCATTGAAGATAGTTTCTCTCTCATTTTGTTTGTTTGTTTTGTTTTGTTTTTGAGACAGGGTTTCTCTGTGTAGCCCTGGCTGTCCTGGAACTCACTCTGTAGACCAGGCTGGCCTCGAACTCAGAAATCCTCCTGCCTCTGCCTCCCAAGTGCTGGATTAAAGGCATATGCCGAGTTGGTAACTGTCCTGCTATAATTGAGGTTAAGGTTTTTTCACTCACGGACCGCAGAAGCAGAGACAGTATGCTCAGTCATGGTTTTGAGGAGAAAGGGTTCCTGTCTACTCCTCCAACACCCAGGGTTTTCACCGTACCAACTGCTGGTTCCTCATCTGCATTAAGCAGTCCCAATTCAGAGATGTATTGAAATGAAGGTGAGGTTTCATGCCAGGAATCTTGTTGCAGAGAGCCAACCTACAATGGATACCCCATGGAAAGAGGAAGGTTCAAAAGAAAAGAAGCAGAATCCCCAGGCTGAGTGGAAAGAGGAAAAGTGATCACCTTCCCAGCTCCTGAGAGGATGGATAAGTGTGTGCCTACACTGGCTGCTCAGGTCAACGTTCCTGTCCAAGTGTAACTTTCTGTTGGTTGAGTTTAAGTGCAAGTATTCCCATGAGGTCATTCTCTCTGTGGCACTGTCATATTTCAGCAGCACCTTGGTAAGGATGGCTGGT
>NW_022196894.1:35811943-35863032 GCF_008632895.1 Mastomys coucha | reverse complement strand
TTTTTTTGTATCTGAATGAAAGCTTGTGCCACTCAGGGCTTCTATGTGGACAGTGGCCTATTATAATCTTTGTTCTACTGGTCTTCAAGACATGGCTCCTGCTTGTGTCTAATTTCCCTGTGCCTACATGGAAGGTCATAACCCTTGGGCATGTGGAGCTGGTCCAAGCACATTCCTATCTTCTCTTGGTCCAAATGTTGGTCATAAGCTCTCTGGACTTTAATCACTGACTGCTGTTTATCTCTAATTTCTCTATATGTGAAGGAATTTTTATGCTGGGCTAATTTTAATCAGAGCTGATGTGGCCCCAGCTTCCTCTGCTTGCTGGTCTGCTATGGTTTGTGTCATACAGACCCTCAGAAGTGTGGGCTGAGCCACCCAGCTGGGATGTCAGTGACTCTACTGTACATCTTTGTTCTACATTTGATGGATCCCCTTCAGTGTCCTCCAAGATCTGGAACAGATCATCCATAATGGATTGCAGTTCAGCTATCACACACTAGATGACTATTTTTCTTGTTAAGTTTTCTTGTGTATGCTCAGCAGCTGGTGGGGGGTGATCAATCTTTAAAGAATCCCCAAGTCCAGTGTATTTTGTACTGTGGTCTCCATATTGTAAAACATATCTTGGGATGTTCTTCCAAGAGCTTTTAGAAGTAGCCTCTCCTTTTTCTGGTATCTGAGACTTGGCTGTATCCTTGACGTGGGTGGAGCTTGGGATGGAAGGCTTTACTCTTTCATGCTTTTCTCTAGTCTAGTTCTGCCCCCACTTCAGCACCTGGCAATTGTAAACAATAAAAACAAACTGGGATCCTTCTTTACTCTCTCTGGTAGTCCATTGCCATATCCATGGAGCTGGAGCTCATCCAGGGGTCTCTAATGCTATTGATCAGGAGCAGAGAATTCTCCATCTTCTGACTCGCAGTACAGCTCTTAGGATACTGAGTCCTAAAGCTCAGTTTGCAATGTGTCAGGAGGACTCCTGGGACATCACACTGCTGTGGCCTCCTCATCACAAAGGGATCCTGGCAGTAGAGAGGCTGCCACATCCACTTTCTAGCCTCCAGCCCAACAACTTTTCCTGTGTCCTCCCTGCCCCCTCCTTCCAAATCCTGCTGCTGAATCAGTCAGAAATAGATTCTGTGCATGTTTTGGTTCCTTCTTTCTGAGCCCCAGTATTTTTGTATGTTAGGCATATATTTTTTCACAACCTACTTTAACATAGTTCAACCTCCTCTGTGGCCTACCACCCACAAGAGGTAGTGGAAAAGGAAGGGTATTGGGATATGGGGAAGTGGAACTGTTCAGAAATAGTTCTTTAGGGCAATTCCAGTCCAAATTGTTCTCTGTCCAGTCCTCTAGCAAACACCAAACTTGAATCAGCAGCTGCAGTCTTGTCTATCGAGCAGACACCACACATGAATCAGGAAGGGCAGTTCAATCCAAAACAAACTAGGCCAACCAATATACTGTAAGTATGTGTTGACATTAGAATGGAACATGCAAAATTGTTACAATGGGGGCATGGTTATAGTTATGTATCTACAGGGAGTGAAAAAAATATGCTTGCCAAAAAAAACTTACTAGATTAGATCAAATCACGGGGCAGTGGTGGCGCACACCTTTAATCCCAGCACTTGGGAGGCAGAGGCAGGCAGATTTGTGAGTTCAAGGCCAGCCTGGTCTACAGAGTGAGTTTCAGGACAGCCACGGCTATACAGAAAAACCCTATCTCAAAAACAAAACAAAACAAAAGATTAGATCAAATCAAGGAAATCCTCTTATCACATGGAGGTCTGCACAAAGCAATTAGCCCAAGTGATTCACAGACTGTCTCAGGGTCTGATTTTCCAAAAACAGTGGATACAAATTGGCTTCAAAAGGGCTAGCCCAGGTGACCAATCACACACACACTGGATAAACCCAGACACTGGACTACATATGGAAAGACAATCCAGAAACTAGATAAACACAGAGTCTGGGGAATAAATGTTACAAGCATTTTTTTCCAGACCAACCGTTTTGGGGGGGCTGTCAAACAACAGACAATACAGGGACTGGATAAAGTCAGTGATTGGGCCATAAATGCTACAGCTAGGTTTATTCAGACTAACCATTTTTTTCTCCTTGAGTCCTAAAACAGGAATTCTTTGTCCCAGTACAGCAGGAAAAAAGACTCTTGTCCCAGGCCCTTGAGTTGGGGTGGGTAGTTTTAGTCACTGCATGTGTTATGGTTGCTATCATTTAGGGTTGTAGATGGGTTTGTTTGAATTTTTGTATATTAATAGAAATTCAAGGTTTTTGTTAAACTATTCTATCTATTTTGAAAGAAATGTAAGATTTTATTTAGTCATTTTATATCCATAGAAATTTAAGCTTGTTTTGTTAGCCTATATTTGACTGTATTGTACATAAGCCCTTTATTTAAAATGTGATGGTTTGGGGGCTGGTGAGATGGCTCACCGGGGGAGAACGGACTGTTCTTCGGAAGGTCATGAGTTCAAATCCCAGCAACCACATGGTGGCTCACAACCACCCATAATGAAATCTAATACCCTCTTCTGGTGTGTCTGAAGACAGCTACAGTGTACTTACATATAATAAATAAATAAATCTTTAAAATGTGAAAAAAAAAAAGGCATATGCCACCACTGCCCAGCAATAGTTTCTCTTTTGAACTATTCTTACTTTGATTTGTTTCTGTGTTGTTTTGTTTGATTTGTTTTGAGACAGGGTCTCACTATGTAGCCCTGGCTGGGCTGGAACTCATTATGTAGACTAAGCTGTCCTTGGAATCACAGAGATCTGCCTGCTTCTGCCACAAGAGAGCTGGGATTAAAGATGTGTGTCATCCCATCCAGCTAGTTTGCATACAGTGCATGTGTGTTGGAGTGCATGTGTAGGGTGAGGGCCGAGATCAAATATCTTCCTCTGTTATCCTTTGCCTTCTTTTTTGAAACACAATAGACCTAGAACTTACTTCCTTGTTAGACAGACTGGCTAGCAAGCTCTAGGGATCTTCCAGATGTCTAACTTCTAGGGCTAACCTGCCTAGAGTTACAGGTGCATACCATCATGCCTGGCTTTCCTGGGGGTCTGAAGCCATGCTTGTGTTGTAGATATGTTACCCACTGAGCACTCTCCCAGCTCTCTATTAGTTCTTTGACTCATGAATTATTCTGAAGCATGTTATTTTGTTATTAAATGCTTGTAGATTTCTGTTATTGATTTCTCAGTTCTACCATGTTAAAGGTCATGTTCTGTATGACCTCAATCTCTTTAAAATGTGTTGAGTCTTTGTGGTATAATATAATGCAAGATAGGGTCTAACTTAATATATGTCCCATTTATACTTAAAAAGTGTGATGGTTTAAATGAAAATGACCTCTATGGGCTCACATATTTGAGTCCTTAATTTCCAGTTAATGGAACTGTTTGGGAAGGATTACGAGGTGTGGCCAAGTTGGAGGAGGTGTGTCACTGAGGATGGACTTTGAGGTTTCAAGAGCTCTCTCTATTTCTAGTGATCTCTCTCTCTCTCTCTCTCTCTCTCTCTCTCTCTCTCTCTCTCTCTCTCTTTCTCTCTCTCTCTGACTTATGCTTGTGGATCAGATATAAGATATAAGCTACTGTTACAGCACCATGACTGCATACCTGCTGCCATGCTTCCTGCCATAAGGGTAGTAGACTCTAACACTCTAACATTCTGGAACCGTAAACCCCAAATCAAATCCTTTCTTTCATGAGTTCCTTGGTTATGGTGTTTTGTCAGGAATAGAAAAGTCACTGAGACAAAAAGAATATAGATTTTCCTGTTGTTGGCTAGTGAGTCACATAAAAGCCAGTGGGGCCAAATTAGTTTATTATATCATTATCTTTGATTCTTAATTATTTTTGTTGGCTTATTTATTACAACATTAGGTCTGGAACTCTGATGTCTTCCCTGTGGTTCTCTTCTCCAGTATTCTTTCCTGTGAACTCTAGTTGTCTTGTCTCTGTGGCCTCAAAGGCAGAGAGTTTGAGCTATCCTTTTTGTACTGCATACTGGAAGCCATGTCTTGATGTGCCTGTTGTTTTATTTCTTTGAATATCATAAATCATTATTAAGTACATAGGTACCAAGGGTCATTTTCTTTTCTAGAAAGAACATGGAGACAGCTTCTGCCAAGGGTTGAAATGAGAACAAATTCCTCTAATCCAGTCAGTGACTGGGTTGATAGGGGTCTCAGACTGTATGATACCTCTTTGTATTCCCCTAAATGTGCAGCCATAGTCCTTCAGGAACCTCAGAAAATACTGAGGGCATCTTTCAGGGTTTCCCATGTAGGTAGGATCTGAACCCTAATTTTTATCTTTCCTGTTTGATAAGAATTCAAATAGCAGGGCTGGAGAGACTTCTCAGTAATTAGGAGTACTAGCTGCTCTTCCAGAGGAACTGGGCTCAATTCCCAGCACCCACATGCTGGCTCACAAACACCTGCAACTTCAGTTCCAGAGAATCTGATCTCTCTTTTGGCCTCTCTGGGTACTACATCGATGTATTGCATAGACACACATACAGTCAAAACACCCCCACACAAATTCTTTTTAAAAATCTTTTAAAATAATAATAATAATGATAATGATAATGATAATGATAATAATAATAATAATAATAATAATAATAATAAACAGTTCAAGTAGTTCTGATTAGCTTTTCAGCTTCTTAATTATTTTGAAGACTTAATTTTATTATGGGTCTGTATGTGTCTGTGTGTGCACATGAGTTCGGTGCCCTGGATGGCCAGAGACATCCAATCCCTTTGAAGCTGGAGTTGTAGGTGGTTGTGAGCCAGCCACCTGACATGGGCACTAGGGATTGAATTCTCCTCCTTGGGAAGAGCTCTTAACCATGGAGCAATTGCTCCCATCCCCTCAGCTTTAAAAAAGCATTTCCCCTGCTCTGTCTGAGCGACTTCCGGGTCAGCAAACAGCTTAGGGAAACTGTTTAGAGATCACTAGGCTGATTTTGCTTCGCTTCCCCCCCCCCCCCTTTCATGATTGTGGTCTGCTGTGCCCAGTTCTTGTGGCATTCCTTTCTTCAGTACTTCCAGACTGCACAAAATTCTTCTTAGCTTCTGAGGCTCCTAGAAGATCCTTTATTGGGCAATTGGCTCTGGAATGTGAGGCATTCAGTGAGTTTCTCTCCTTTTTGGGAGAGGGAGGTTCTTAGCTCTTAAATACTTAGCTGCTAGCCAGGAGGTGGTGGTGCACGCCTTTAATCCCAGCACTTGGGAGGCAGAGGCAGGTGGATTTCTGAGTTGGAGGCTAGCCTGGTCTACAGAGTGAGGTCCAGGACAGCCAGGGTTATACAGAGAAACCTTGTCTTGGAAAAGTAAAAAAAAAAAAAAAAGTTCTTGGCTCCTGAATTTGAATGATTTTTTTAAAATATAGATTTTTCTAGATTTTTGTCCATGGAAGCAATAATCTACTGAGTTAGCCTGGGACTGCCAGAAGCAGACGCTTAATATCTGGAGAGATCTTTAACTTGACTGTTTTCTTGTTGTCTATTGACAAGACAAACAGTTTAAAGGTAGCACTACTGGCTGCTGAGATGGCTAAGCAGGTAAGGGTGCTGGTTGGTAAGTCTGATGTCCTGAATTGGATCCCTGGGTTCCACGTGGTAAAATTCTCCTCTGACTCTCACTTGCACACTGTGGCATGCATGTGAGCACACACAAATAAAGAAAGGTAATTTAAAAATAAAGATAATGTTTACCCTATGAGTACATATAACAGGACAAATACTACACACTATGACTATTCTTAGTGTCATAGTCAGGGTTTTTTTTTTTTTTTTCTGTGAAGAGATACCATGACCAAGGCAACCCCTATAAAGGACAGCATTTAATTGGGGCTAGATTACAGTTTTAGAGGCTTAATCCATTATCATAGCAGGAACTATGGCAGCATGCAGGCAGACGTGGTGCTGGAGGAGCTGAGAGTTCTATATCTTGTTCCCAAGACAAATAGGAGAAAACTGACTTCCAGGCAGGTAGGAGGAGGGCCTCAAAGCCTACCCTGAAAGTGACACACTTCCTCCAGCAAGGCCACACCTCCTAATAGTGCTACACCCTGGACCAAGCATATTCAAACACATGAGTCTATGGGGACTAAATCCATTCAAATTAGTAACTAACTATACTAACTCTACACTTAGTATTAAATACATCAATAAGATACATAATAGAATCTTTAAGTTATAAAAGTCATGTCTGTCTTTATTAATTTTATTATCACTATTATCATCAAACACATTTGAAATTTAAAAGTTTATATAAAATACATATTAACTTAAAAGCCAATGTTTATTTGCAGGCATCTATATGTGCAAACTAACTTTTAGACATTTCTCCTTAAAAATTAGTTGCTATAACTTCTTTTGTCTCTCTTATTTTAGTGTTCAATCTGGGATAGAAGATACACTCTGAAGCTGCTAAGCCAAACCTGCAGCCTACAGAAGCAGGTCAGAAACTGCCTGGGACTTCATTCACTAACATTTGCATTGTAAGGGCAGAATCCCACAGAGTTCCTGATAGGTTTAGGATCACAAATTCCCATAAGGTGTCTGCTAGCTCACAGGCCCATGTTAACTGGACCTTGCTTGCTTGTGCTCACCAGTGTACCTCAGTATTCCTGTTGTTAGTTCCATCTCTAGTGGGGTGGGGAGTCCCACTTTTCCTTAGCCAGAAAGACTAAGTTTCAAAATCCAACAAGAGGAAAACTAAAAAGGAGAGCCGAATACATTGAAAAGCTCATTCCTAACTTCAGGATTCACAAAAATCATTTGTTTAAAACTATTCGCATCTGTTGCTGGCGCTGGTCCTTAAGGTCCAAGACCCCTACCTTCGCATGTAATTATCCTCACGTTAAATAATGAGTTACAGTTGGCTGACTATATACTTAGAAAGCTCCCCATGTCCTTGAAATGAAAGAAGATAGAGACAGGAATGGAATTTCCTTTCTCAATGAAAAGTCACAACACAACAGATAGAGCTTTGTGAGCGAGCAGTGCAGAGAAACTTGCTATTGAAAGCCTGGCCCTGCTCAGCACACTGAACACTCTCACCCAAGATGAAGGCCATGTATAATTCCAATCCACAGTGTGGAATAAATGAGCAAGGGGGATTATAAACAGTCTGGCCAAGCAAACACAAGACAGAGACAAGGCAACCCGATCCTGCAGACTCCCTGCCCGCTGAGCTGGTGTAATCCCAGCTTGGCAAAGAGTCTCCCTATAAGTGCTCCTGCTGAAACACACAGGCCTTCCTACAGGAAGGTAGGGGGAGAAAGATAAAAGGAAGTTCACGCAGAGAATGACAATTGTGTGTATTCCCTTTGGCCCAGGAATGCCAGGCTGGGGACTCTCTCCAACAGAAATGGAAATCTAAGTGCATGAGGCGTATAGCTCAGTGGGTGAGCATGCATCAGGCCCTAGGTTCAACTTCTAGTCTACTGAAGAATAAATTAACAAACCCCTCAAACGGTACAGATAAACATAGGAAGAATGGCGACTGTTTGTTGTGTGAAAAAGAAATTGGAGGTAAACTTGAATAGGTATCTGGGAAAAATTATAAAATTTTCTATTAATGTCAAATTGGATTATTTATATTGTTACTCTAGAATAATGTACACAATATGGTGAATAAAAGGAAACAATAGTTATTGGCGTGTTATGATTCTGTTTACACAAAAAAATCAAAAATAATTCCATACTGGTTTGGGATGAATAGGAACAAAAGCATCCACACCGAACCTCTGACGCATTTCCCAGAATGAGCAAAACTCAGAAAGTTTAGGCTCGATAGCATTTTTTTCTCATATACCACTTTCTCACTGGGCTCGTTATAGTGTGAGAATTGATTTTGTAATTTAAGAATTCAACATGGTTAAATGTTTTAAAGGATCAGAAATTTTAAAACTGCAAGGAAGACCAGCCCCTCCTGAAAATTTTATAATTGCAAGACCAGCACCCCCGCCCCTTCCCTGAGCTCAACGGGGCATGTGGCTTTCTGGCATGTACTTTCAATTGATCTTAGTGGACAAAGGTAAATAGGCGCTTCTCCTGGAGAGATGACTGGCCTTGTGTCACTCAACAGAAGCCAATTAAAGCACAAAATCGACAGTGCTACTGAACAAGCCGAGTGATCGTGATATGATAATCATATCTACTTCCTCAAAGCCTAGGCTACAGAGCCTCCCTGGAGGCTCCCAGAGCCCCGTGCAGCCAGCAAAGACATGCATGAGAATAGCCCAGGCTTTTGTCTGTAAAAATCCCACCACTCCAACTACTGACAGCCTTTGCTGGCACCGCTTGCTTCCTCCAGAGATGAGACCCACAGAGCTGGCCCAGCCTCTGTAGGAATTCATGTGAAGCTGTGGAGAGACGTGGCTGCCCAGGCTTGAAGTGTCTGTGACTTCATTCACTTGGTTTGACTCTAATGGACATTTTTGGGATCTTCAGCATGTGCGTGTGTGCGTGTGTGTGTGTGTGTGTGTGTGTGTGCATGTTTGTGTGTGTGTGTGTCAGATATATAGAATTCAAAAACTTTTTTTTTTTCAGATTCTGGAAATCTGAAGAACTTGATTTTTAACCACCATTTGTCTTCCACTGCCCTTTCCTCTTCTACAGTCAAGGGTATAGAAGAGGGAGAGGGCAGTTGTGGTGGCCCATGCCGGTAAGATTTGCTCCTCCATTGTTGGTGGGATTGCAAGCTGGTATAACCACTCTGGAAATCAATCTGGCAGTTCCTCAGAAAATTGGACATACTATTACCTGAGGACCCAGCTATACCATTGCTGGGCATATATCCCAAAAGATGTTCCACCATATAACAAGAACACATGCTCCACTATGTTCATAGCAGCCTTATTTATAATAGCCAGAAGCTGGAAACAACCCAGATGTCCCTCAACAGAGAAATGGATACAGAATATGTGATACATTTACACAATGGAGTACTAGTCAGCTACTAAAAACAATGATGTCTTGAAATTCTTAGACAAATGGATGGAACTAGAAAATATCATCCTGAGTGAGGTAAACCAATCACAAAAGAACACATGTAGTATGCACTCACTGATAAGTGGATATTAGCCCAAAAGCTTGGAATACCCAAGATACAATTTACAGAAGCTCAAGAAGAAGGAAGACTAAAGTGTGGATGCTTCAGTGCTTCTTAGAAGGGGAAAGAAAATACTCACAGAAGGAAATATGGAGACAAAGTGTGGAGCAGAGACTGAAGGAGAGACAATCCAGAGACTGTCCCATCTGGGGATCCATCCCATATACAGTCACCAAACCCAGACACTATTGTGGATGCCAAGAAGTGCTTGCTGACAGGAGCCTGATATAGCTGTCTCTTGAAAGGCTCTGCCAGAACCTGACAAATACAAAAGCAGATGCTCACAGCCAACAACTGGACTAAGCACGGGGTTCCCAATGGAGAAGTTAGAGAAAGGTCTGAAGGAGCTGAAGGAGTTTGCAACCCCATAGGAAGAACAACAATATCAACCAACCAGACCCCCCAGAGCTCCCAGGGACTGAACCACCAATCAAACAGTACACATGGAGCAACCCATGGCTCCAGCCGCATATGTAGCAGAGGATGACCTTGTCAGACATCAATGGGAGGAGAAGCCCTTGGTTCTGTGAAGGCTCGATGCCACAGTGTAGGGGAATGCCAGGATAGGGAGAGGCAGGAGTGGGTGAGTGGGTACGGGAACACCCTCATAGAAGCAGGATGAGGGGGATGGGATAGGGGGCTTGTGGGTGGGGGGGAACTAGGAAAGGGGATAACATTTGAAATGTAAAAGAAAATATCCAATTTTTTTTTAAAGAAGAGGGAGAGGATGTGCAGGGTAATTCTCTTTTACAGCCCTACCACTCAGAATGTTATGTCTGCATATATGTATATGCACCATATGCATGCCTAGAGACTGTGGAGGTCAGAAGAGGGTGTTGGGTCTCCTGAAACTGGAGTTACAGGTGGTTGAGAACCACCAAGTGGGTATTAGAAACCAAGCTATGATCCTCTGGAAGAGCAGCCATTTTAACCATATTCCCAGCTCCCTTATTGGTGGCTTCCTCCTCTCCCTCTTCTTCCTCTTCCTCTCCCTCTTCCTCTCTTCCTTTCTCTCTTTCTTTCTTCCTTCTTTCTTTCTTTCTTCTTCTTCCTTCTTTTCTTCTTTGTTTCTTCTGTCTTCCTCCTCCTCCTCTTCTCCTTCTTCTTCCCCTTCATAGGGTCTCACCACATATCTCTGGCTGCCTTGAACTCATTATGTACACCAGGCTGATCTCAAACTCACAAAGATTGGCCTGCCTCTCCAGTGCAAGGATTAAAAGCACGTGCCATCATACCTAGCCAAGAAATGTTTTATTGATCTGGCATTTTAAAAGACTTTTTTAAAGTCCCTACCTTCAGCTCAGCCCAAGCCACACCTTCATGCTCTCAACATTTCCTAGTTAAGATGTCTACTTTTGCTTATTCTCTCAAGGTCTTCCCATTTTCCCTCAGGAATCAGGTGCTGGCAGTGCCCATGGACAGCCTATAGCAGAGGTGGGTGACCATGGGAAGCCCAGTGCATACTTGGTCAGATGTTCCCACTGTCACTCTAGAACCCTGCCACCCATCATAGCAAGGGAGGAATGCCAACCAGCCAGAATGGAAATGTCTGTATGAGACCTTCTTGTGCCATTTCCAGTCCTCACTCTAGAAAATACTCTCTCTCACCCCAGAGCTTCTGGCTAATCAACATACAGCCAGCATCTTCTACTTTCCAGTTCTGCATCTGTAGATTCTACTGAGCACACACTGAAAATACTGGGGAAAGGAAAATGGTGTCTGTGCATAGCCTTTTTTTCATTATCATCATTCCTTAAACAATAGAACACAGACTGTTTACATAGCATTTACTTTGTAACAGGTATCATAAATAACCTAGAGGTACACAAGATGCATGGTACTATATGCAAATATGCTGTTTCATATGAGGGATGGGTATCTGGAAATGTTGGTATGTGCAGGGGTTTCTGAACCAACCTGTCTCAGATATCAAAGGATGGTATGTGTCCAAAGTTCCTAACTACTGCTCCCATGATTGACTTCCCAGAATCATCACTTGTACAGTGACCTTCCTCACGACAGCATCACACGTGGAAGGCCGTCACACCCCTCCTGCCAATCTTCATTTCACGTTGAAAACTTAGCATCCCAGTTTAAAGCATCCCTTAAGGGAATAACTGGGACCAGTGGGACCCAGGCACACAGGAACTCTGCCAGCCCAGTGGCACGGGTTCCTTCCTGTCTGTCTGGGCTGGTGCTCTGAGCAGACCTTGGGCACAAATTCTGCACAACACCTAGAGGAAGCTCCACTCCCAGGTGCTCCAACATGCCCAGGATCAGAGGAGCAGAGGTGAGGAGTTCACAACATCTGTCCCAACACCAGGAGTAACTGGGACCAGTGGGGCCAGGCACGCAGGAACTCTACCATCCCAGTGGCACTGGTTCCTTCCTGTCTTTCTGGGCTGGTGCTCTGAGCAGACCTTGGGTGCAAATTTTGCAGCCAGTCCCATGAGACCCAGTGGAAGCTACACTCCTGGGTGCTCAAACAGCCCCAGGATCACAGGATCCCAGAATCACAGGATCCCAGAATCACAGGATCCCAGAATCACAGGATCCCAGAAACAGCTTGACTTTGAGGAGTTCTGACACAACCAGGATCACAGGTAGGACAAGCACCAGTCAGATTTAGCCAGGGCAGGTAGTACTAGAGATAGCAAGATGGCCAGAAGCAAGTGTAAGAACATAAGCAACAGAAACCAAGGTTACTTGGCATCATCAGAACCGACTTCTCCCACCATAGCAAGTCCTGGACACACCATCACACCAGAAAAGCAAGATTCAGATCTAAAATCACTTCTCATGATGATGATACAGTACTTTAAGAAGGACATATATAACTCCCTCAAAGAAGTACAGAAGAACACAGGTAAACAGCTAGAAGTCCTTAAAGAGGAAACATAAAAATCCCTTAAAGAACTACAGGAAAACACAAACAGGTGAAGGAAATGAACAAAACCATCCAGGATCTAAAAATGGAAATAGAAACAATAAAGAAATTACAAAGGGAGCTAACCCTGGAGTTAGAAAACCTAGGAAAGAGATCAGGAGTCATAGATGCAAGCATCACCAACAGAATACAAGAGATAGAAGAGAGAATCTCAGGGGCAGAAGACACCATAGAAAATATTGACACAGCAGTCAAAAAATGCAAAAAGCAAAAAAGATCCTAACCCAAAACATCCAGGAAATCCAGGACACAATGAGAAGACCAAACCTAAGGATAATAGGTATAGAAGAGAGTGAAGACTCCCAACTTAAAGGGCCACTAAAAATCTTCAACAAAATTATAGAAGAAAACCTCCCTACCCTAAAGAGAAAGATGCCCATGAACATACAAGAAGCCTAAAGACTGGACCAGAAAAGAACTTCCTCCTGTCACATAATAATCAAAACACCAAATGCATTAAACAAAGAAAGAATTTTAAAAGCAGTAAGGGGAAAAAGTCAAGTAACATATAAAGGCAGGCATATCAGAATTGCACCAGACTTCTCACCAGAGACTATGAAAGCTAGAAGATCCTGGGCAGATGTCATACAGACCCTAAGAGAACACAAATGCCAGCCTAGGCTACTATACCCAGCAAAACTCTCAATTACCATAGATGGACAAAACAAGATATACCATGACAAAACAAAATTTATACAATATCTTTCCACAAATCCAGCCCTTTAAAGGATAATAGATGGAAAATACCAACATAAGAAGCAAAACTACACTCTAGAAAAAAAAGAAAGTAATCTTTCAACAAACTCATACAAACCTAATTCCACGTCTAACAACAAAAATAACAGGAGGCAACAATTACTTTTCCTTAATATCTCTTAATATGAAAATTAATATAACCAACATATCCTAATCAATTGAAATCCAAAAATATGAGGAGTTAGAAATTTATTGGCTGTCATCCAGTGGTCTCTCTAATTTGGTAATTGGAGAAATAGGTCCAATATTGTACCATCCATATTCACTTTCTGCTTGTTTGTACATGACAGTGTCTTACTGGGTTCCACATAATGGTCTTGAAATCAGGCTTCTCCTATCTCAGCCTCTTTATTAGTAGGATTGTTTATTTGATTTTTTAAACTATACTATGGTTTTCAGAACAGCTTACATATTTCAAAAGTTTATACAGCCAAAAGAACATAGACAATTAACTTGGGAGGTGGCTTGAAAGAGAACAACAAACAGTGAGACTGCATGCTTTGCTTGATGTTTGTAACTATTGTATCAAGTTTGAAGAGGATGACTTTATAAGTTACTCTTTTTCTGAGATGAATGCTTTTCAAAATCATCACAACCAATGAACCAGATTCTTACCCTCACCTAATGTCTGTGCCACCCTCCAAGCAGAATCATTGATCATTGAAACAGATGGTAAATGACTTCATGGATAGACCATCTTAATACACACACCATTTCTTAAATGAATGTAACCTGTTCCCTATAGAATGACGAGAATCACTCAAGTCAAATAACTTTGACCATAGCAGGAAGTTTGTATCCAAAAATTGTGCCTACGATTCATTCCTTGGTGCAGCAGAACTATCAACTCTTAGCTTAGCTACTAGGAGGTAAAATCCTTTGATGATGTGAGGGTCATTGAAGTACAGCATTATTTCAATGAAATCCAATGTCTAAAAAATTGTTCTTATTTTGGGCTTGTACCACAGTAAGAGCCAACATTTTAAACTCTACTAAAACCAAAACAAATAAACAAAAAGACTTTATCTATTTATGTTCATTTAAAAAAAACTAGAAGTGATGTATTATTTTAAAATATACAGTTAATATATTTGGAGTTATTTCAAATTTATATTGAGACAAATGTATTTTCAGTATTGCTGTAGACAAGCGTCTAATAAGACTGCTCAATTGATTGTTGTTTTATATCAGACAATTTTTATAATATTCATTTTTATTGTTACAATGTTTTATAAATTTTAAAGAATATGACAAATTAAAAAAAAGAAAGGTATTACAGGTATTGAAGGGGGTCTCTGGGAGGAGTTGGGGTGCAAAAGGGAAACAAGAATGTGATGTAATGCTATCTACTTAAAATATGTTTTTAAATGTTAACAAATTCAGATAAATTGAAATCATGTATCTTTTATCATGCAATAAAACTTAAATCAATAAAAAAAGAAAAAATATGAGAGAGATATTTTGGGGGAAAACTAAGAATTATATGAATGTTATTCTTCTAAATCTTCTATAACAGACAACAGATCTCTTGATCCTCTCTCTCTCTCTCTTCCTCTCTCTCTTTCTCTGTCTCTGTCTCCCTCTGTCTCTCTGTGTCTCCCTGTCTCTCTCTCTGTCTCTCTGCCTCTGTCTCTCTGCCTCTTTGTCTCTCTGTCTCTGTCTCTGTCTCTGTCTCTCTCTCTTTCTTTCTCTCTCTCTCTCTTTCTCTCTCTCTCTCTCTCTCTCTCTCTTTCTCTCTCCAAATTTAAGACAGAATATTAGACATTCAATAAAAAGGCAAGAGGGAGAAAGGCACTGATGCTTTTCTTTTATTCATTCATTCATTCATTCATCGCAGCTGGGTTGTGCTTATGTAGCTCAGGCTAGCCTCCAATTCCCAATCCTCCTACCTCATCCCCCAATACAGAGATTACAAATGTCTTATTTTTAAGAAGACATTTGGATTTATTCTCCAATGTAAAACTCTTGAATAGCATCCCCTCACACTTAAATAACATGTCTATCTATCTATCACAGACAGAGACTCACTATGTAGTCTGGCTGTCCTGAAACTCTGTGTAACTAAGGCTGGCCTTGAACTCACAGAGATCCTCCTGCCTTGCTTCTTGAGTGCTGGAATTAAAGATGTGTGCCACCCACCAGCTTTATCTCTTACCAAAACCTGCCTGCTCACCACATCCTCTTTGTACTTTGACCAAACCATATTGGCACTTTTGGTCCTGATTGTAATACCTGATCTTGTTATAATTCAAAAGACAAATTTGCCTCTGGAAACAGCTTTTACATTGTAACTGTTAGTCAGGGAGGCACTGATCATTCAGAGCTCAACCCAAAGCCACTTCTTTCTTTGATTTATTTCTCTTATGAAAATCCTGCAGACTCTGCCCATAGGCTCTCATGGAAGGAAATAAAATTCAATTGTAGCACTGGGCATAGTTAGTTTGTACAGGCTCTGTCCATGACAGAATCAGAAAAACTAAGCCTTTTACAAGACTGATCCCTTCGTTCTTTCATTTGAAATGTAAGCATCCCACTTTAATCAATCCTTCTCCATTCTAGCAAGTTCTTTTCACTGCCCCCTCTGGGTCACATCTGTGAATGTTCCACATTAACAAGCTCTTCTCATCCTAAGCTATTTCAATGGCATATGCTTGATGTGGACATACTGAAAACTCATCTTTTTCTGTGCACTCATTATCTCCATCCCCAGAAAGGAGGATGCTCTGAGGTTGCCCTTGGTAACATGGGGTTGGCTGAGGCTGTATCATCTGTCTGTATATCTCATGATTATGACAAACAGTTCAGAAAAACGCCTTGAGAAATCTAGATGGAAAGCAATGCCCCATGGAAACACATAAATATTTTATCAGGCTCTGAACAAGACTCTTTCTCATGAATGTTTTAACACCTCAGTAGCATAATGTTCAGGGGCTGATTAGAGTCAACTTGTTCTGGGACCGGGAAGCTGAGAGAGGAGGAGGGGAATGTATCAGGGAGGGAGGAAGCATTCTGCACTATGTCTTTTAAGGACCTAAAACACATTTAAGAAATACTGGAGGACTCCCCTGATTTGCATGGGTGTTCATTTTCCAAGTGCTATTTCCTCCACACCCCAGAATACAAGGTGGATTAGTTCCTAGCAGGAATGTCTTCAGATGGAAACAAACTGCTTATCACTGAGCCCCCGTCACTTTGCCATATCTCTATCCACATGGGGACACAGGAGGATTTTCTATTTCAAGTGAAGGATTAGAATAAGGGAGACTCTATAAGCATATTCATAGCTGCCTGATTCAAAGTAGCCCCAAACCAGAAGCAACCTGAGTGTCCATTGATACGAGCATGAATAAACACACAGTAATCGCCATACAATGGCTACCACCTTGAAGCAAAAAGAAATGACCTCGTGATACGCGCTCAACAGCCACAATGAATCTCAGAGATGTTTCACAGCAAAAAAAAAAAAAAAAGAGAGAGAGAGATAGACAAAGAGTATATGCCATGTAAATGCATTTATACAACCATGCAGGAGCCATTAACATATAAGTAAGAGGAACACATTGCTTCTAGATGGTGGAGGTGGCTAGAGAGAGGCATGAGGAGAAATCTGAGGGAGTGAAGCTCTGTGTGTTTTGCTTGGAACGTGTGGTCAAAACTGAGCCTGTTTCCAGCAGGTGCAGCTTAGAAACACTGAAGATAAAAGGCTCGCTGACCTTTAGATCATCGTTTACCTATAAAATATTGATTGCCTGAGTGGGACTTCTAGTATTTTACCAGTGGTTTCACAAGCCTGGTGGAAGAGAGATAAGGCTGTGTTTGTGTCATTAGCTATCTAATCATTTCAATAATATGTTAATTTCTTATCATTTGCTAACTAGCAATGTAACCATGTATAACAACAACAGCAACAACAACACCAAAAAAATTCTTGCCCTTGTGGAGTTTCTGGTGGAAGCTATGTACAATTGACAAAGACAGAGACCAAGCATCAAAAGGTGACAAATGCCTGGGACATTCTCACAGGGATGGGAGGGAGGTGTTCTCAGGCAGAGGGAAAGCCATTAAGGACAGTGGGAAGCAGATGTGACCCAGTGAGGCCAAGCACACTTTGTCATACAGGGTTGTGGTCACCTCTGATGGAGAACTGGGTGTTGTTTAAGTGTGAGGGGATGCTATTCAAGGGTTTTACATTGGAGAATAAATCCAAATGTCTTCTTAAAAATAAGACATTTGTAATCTCTGTATTGGGGGATGAGGTAGGAGGGTTGGGAATTGGAGGCTAGCCTGAGCTACATAAGCACAACCCGGCTGCGATGAATGAATGAATGAATGAATGAATGAATAAAAGAAAAGCATCAGTGCCTTTCTCCCTCTTGTCTTTTTATTGAATGTCTAATATTCTGTCTTAAATTTGGAAAGAGAGACAGAGAGAGAGACAGGGAGACACAGAGAGACAGAGGGAGACAGAGACAGAGAAAGAGAGAGAGGAAGAGAGAGAGGAAGAGAGAGAGAGAGAGACAGAGGATCAAGAGATCTGTTGTCTGTTATAGAAGATTTAGAAGAATAACATTCATATAATTCTTAGTTTTTCCCCAAAATATCTCTCTCATATTTATTTCTTAATCAGTTTCTGACTTAACCTCAGTCCAGGTCTGGATCACATACTCAAACTATAATAATAATAATAATAATAATAATAATAATAATAATAATAATAATAACTATTATT
The DNA here is from genome assembly GCF_008632895.1 of Mastomys coucha. Lineage (NCBI taxonomy): Eukaryota > Metazoa > Chordata > Mammalia > Rodentia > Muridae > Mastomys > Mastomys coucha. Next base: position 35,845,436 of record NW_022196894.1, on the reverse strand, counting down.
ATTATTATTATTATTATTATTATGTTACATTTTAAAATAATAACCAATGGGCCAGTAGTTAATATCACTGGCTGCTCTTGCTGATAAACAGTGTTCTGTCCCCAGAACCCACATTGCAGCTCACAACCGGCTGCCACTCCAGTTCCAGAGGGATCTGATGTCCCCTTCTGTTTTCCATGGGTACTGTGTGCTTGCACTGCACAAACGTCCATGCAGGCAAAACAACTCAGGCACATAAAGTGAAAACAAATAATTTTTTAAAAAATAATACAATTAATCATTTATAAAAAGAAAGGGAGGTAACTTCTGGGCATCTTTAAAATTTCTCGTAGTAAAATGTTTGTAGAAAAAAGTGAGGGACTTGCATTCTTTGTCAGCATTTTTAGCGAATTCCTTAGAAACTAAACACCAATAAATTCTCAGTCCTTCTCGTCAAATAAGGGCTGTTTGTTTTCTGTTCCACTATTGAATCCAATTTCTCTGCCCTTCGCTGCTTCTGTGGCTTACAGGGGTCCTGGCCATTCTTTTCCTCTCTTCTCTGCCCCAAGGTACTCTTTGAAAACATTCAAGGTACGAAATGAAATAGGAATCCAGGCCAGGGAGGAGGCTCATCAGGTAAAGGCTTGCTGTGTGAGTGTTTGGATCCCCAGACCACATACAAAGCCAGGTGCTGTGCACTCAGCTCTGTGAACCCAGCTCTCTTAACAGGAGGTGGAAGGCAGAGAGAGGAGAATCCTTAGATTCAGGCCCACTAGCCTAGTGCACACAGCTAACAAATAAAAGACCCTGCCTCAGACAAAGTAAAAGCAAGAACCCAACCTGACGCACTCTGACTACATGTGCCTGCACATGCGAGCACACATACATACATACATACATACATACACAAACATACTCACCCACACACATACACACACACAAACACAGGCACATGTGTGCACACACACATAGACATATGCAAATACACTCACACATACACACACACACTCACAAATGCACACATACATACACATACGTGCATGCACACACACACACACACTACACACACTCTATCACACGAACAAAAATGCACGCACGCACAAGGATATTTTTTAAAGGTAAGTCTGAAGTGGGCCCTTCTTAGAGGCCTCTGTTTCTTCCAACAAAACTTTCACGTGCCCTCATGGACAAACAAGCAAGAGAGTGTACTAGAGGAGCCCTCATCATGAAAACAATGCAGTCCTTAGGCCTAGCATAGTGGCACACACCTTTGATCTCAGCACCCGGAAAGTAGAGGTAGCTGGATCTCTGTGAGTTCAAGGCTACCTGATCTACAGATCAAGTTCCAGGATAGCCAAGCCTATACAAAGAAACCCCGTCTTGAGAAAACAAACCAAAATGGTGTATCCGAGGCCTCTTCCTTCTAGTTAACTTCGTTCCTTTGTTCGTTCTTCCACTCTATAGGCTAGAAGTTGCTTCTTGCCATTTGCCCTCCTTGTCCCTGCTGGAGGACATTTCTGTTTTCCCAAGACTGGGCTTCTCTATTCCCAGGCTTCCATAACTGCCTTGCCTCTGACCAGACCAACTCTAGACTATTAGGGAACACAGAGAAGCTAAAGCTGGAAGCAAGAGACAGAGAAACAAAGGGAACGTGCCAGACGCAGTGGTGGTCCTGCAGGGGAATCAGACAGACAAAATGGGGACCAGGGAGCCCCCTCTCTTTCTGAGAGAACCCCAATTCAAGCCAAGCCTGACAAAGCACTTTATATCCCAGAGTCAAAGTATCTTAAGCCCCCAGACAAGTGGTTCCTCTCTCATTTATCTGGAGATACCCATTTGTTCCTTTTGCAGCAGTTAAAACGGGCCTACAAACTTGGAAGCCTGGGCGGTATTCCAACTCGTGGGAGACTCCAGCTAGTGGTGGAGAAAAGGTGTTTCTTTTCCGCTCCCTTTGGGAGCCTTGCTGCCCAATTAACACAACAACAAATACGGCTGTTTTAAACTCCCACCTGAGAACTTTTCTTTTTCAATTAAGTATTCACACACTTAGCACCTCCCTCTGTATCTTGTTTAAGGAATACACAGAGGAAACAGGTTTTATCGGAGGTCAGGATATAATGTACCTAGTTCTCACGCATGCATCCAGAAAATCAACAAATGGGTAAAAGCAGCCACGCTGTCCGCCCTACATATTTAAATCTTCAAATGTTAGCAGGTTACAGGAAAACGTTAAGGAAGTAGCACGTGGCGCCTAACTTTTTAAGTGGCAACCTCTAGAACAAGCTTGGAAACTGCTGCTGCCCAGATCCAAGGATGCTCAGGAGCCTAGGGCACTCCTCCGGTGCCCAGGAACAAAGCCTCCACACAAGTACGCGGTGTAGTACAACTTTCTTCTCAGACTTCAGAGAGCGGGTGGGGGAACGTCAGCTCGCCACCCTGCCCTCAGGGTGAGCTTGCACCTGCAGGGTAGGTTTGGGGTCACGCTTGGAAATCACCAGAGTGTGGGAAATAGTTCTGAGATCTCCTTTTTGAGTACTTTGTTGCTTATTCAATAAAATAGAGAAGTCACACTCCGTTCACTCTCCCAGCTACCTTTTCCTCCCAAATTGCCAACGCCATCCCTGATGTGTGGCCACGCCGTTCTTCCCTACTTTTTAGACTTCTTAAATCATTTCTGAACAGGCTCGCTCAGGTTTTGAATAGGAGAGGGAGCTCCTGTCCTCTCCATTTCTTACTGGAGAATCAAGTGCATAGGTCCATAGGAAGCTCCTACAAAAATCTCGGGTGTGGGGTCTTCAAGGGCGCACTGTGCTCACCTCGCGGGGTCCCCGGCCGCGGAGAAGCGCCGAGCCCGCGGCTGTGGCTGGGACGCGCGTGCTCTCCCGGTCTCTGGTGGGCTCTCTGGGTTGAAAGGCGACGGGAGGGACGCGAGCCGCGCCCATCGCCGCGCAGACAGCAGGAGCGGCGGCTGTGCGGTGTGCGCGTTGCCCTGCGGGTCGCCTCCTCCCCTGCCTGCCCGCCGTCCCTCCTCTGGCGCCACCCCGCGCCGGGACCCGACCCTGCGCTAGGCTGCAGGCTGCTCCTCTCCCGAGTCCCTTTACTCCCGCATCTCCTCCACTCCTCCGAGGACGTCCACTCCCATCTGAGCCGTTCTCTGGGCGGCTCCCCGCCGCTGTGCTCGAAGAGCCGCTTGCAGCGCGGGTCTGGGGAGCCCTGCAGCCGGAGGATGCTCAGGCGAGCAGGTCCTGGGCCTGGTTCCTCTGCCTCAGATACGAAGCTGGTTTCTGTTTTTTTGAGACGGAGTTTTCCATTAGCTTCCTCTTGTTCGTTTGCGTTTCTCCTTCCCTCTTCTATCTTCTTCTTACTCTCCGACTTTCCCCCTCATCCTCTTCTTTTTCCTCATTCCTCATTTTTTATTTGAACAGTTTTTGATTCTTTACATTGAGCTTGTGTTTATTTTAGAAAGACAAGAATGTTGCATACAATAGGAATATACGTGTGTGTGTGTGTGTGTGTGTGTGTGTGTGTGTGTGTGTGTGTGTAGGACTCAAGGAAAACTCAGTATGGGAGTGGGGAGCGAAAGTGGGCTGGGCTCTGGGAATCTATTTTGAATTTCAAGTCTTCACTTATTTTATTCTAAAACCACATACCTAAGTGTCCATATACAGGATGTAGCGAGGGCATAAGTAAAGGACTCACTCAGCCAGGGAACCACATACTCCCCATTCCTCTCTTCCCACTCCCCCTCTCCCCCCCCCCCTTTCTCTTTCTCAATTCCTCATGACAAGGTTTCTCTGTGTAACCTGTCCTGGAATTCACTTTGTAGACCAGGCTGGCCTCGAACTTACAGAGATCCGAGTGACTCTGCCTCTGGAATGCTGGGATTAAAGGTTTGCACTTCAAACAGCACATTTTGACCACATATTTTTGCGACAGAAGAGGACAGGGAGCCGAGTAGGACTCCAGGGTTTGGATCACATGGTATGGAGGATTGGCTCTAAATTTTCTACACCCCTCCCTCATATGTCACCCAAAGGCTTCTTTTCATAGGAAAATACTTTATTAGCGAGGAAAAGTATGAGGAAAGGAATAAAGCACACGTTTTATTCAGGACAATGTGTGTTTCTCACACTGTCCTGACTATGAGCAATTTAGCAAACTGTGAGCTTCTGTTCTGCGAAGTTAGTTGCTGTCGTTGCGGAGCTGGGGAAGCCGCTTTGATTTGGCGTTACTCAGCTGGAGTGGGGGGCGCTGGAACAATGCCTCATCTGGTAAAAAAAAATCTCCTTGGAATCATGAGGACTTGCTGGGGTTCCTCAACAAAGGCCTGTGGCCCTAATCCCGAGGCTGGAGGCAGGGGAGGCGGGTAGGGACAGGCAGATTTCTGGGGTTTGCTGGACAGCCAGTCTAAATGTTCAGTGGGTGTGCCTGTCTCAAAAGTAGTGTGAATAACTGAGGAAGACAACGACCATCAGTGTCTGCACTCTACATGCACGCACACACACACACACACACACACACACACACACACACACACACACACGCATACGCACACTCACACACGCACACATGCGCACTCACACTCATGTTTCTGGCACCATCTTTCTCCATCACTCTCGCTTCAGAGTCCAAAGCTGGATCTTGAGTCTGTAGTTTCCCATTAAGGATTTCCCCTCTGATCTCTGTTGCCTTTTATCTAACCTCAGACTCCTTCAGAAACATAACCAGCTGCTCTCAATGCCCTTCTGTGTTGGGCTCCTTTTTCCACCTTGGCCCGCCTTCCCCCTCACCCAACTGTCCTTTTTCCACTAGGCTATCCCGCAGCCCCTCAGTTACCGCGCACCACTTTTCATCTCCTACCTGCATCTACTATATTTACCTCGGAGGCGTTTCTGGACACTCTTCTCTGCATTCCCACACTGCTGCTGCCCTTGTTAAGTTTTAATTACCTTGGCTGAATCGTTTTAATAGTTTCCTAACAGGTTTTCTTGCCTCCGGTCTCCCCACCATAAGCACAGACTTAAGAACGCCACTTTCATGATAAAACAAGCAAGCCACCCTCCTAAGCTCGCAGCGAGGCTCCTGTGCAGTTCTAACACGGCCCCGAGCTTTCACAGTTGGGCCGAGCGGGCTTTCCAACCCTCCATCAGCTCAAGAGGAGTCAACTGCGGGTCTCTGAATATACCCTGGGTTGTCAAGTCAATCCTCTGTTTCTTTGGCCTCTCCCTCCTTCTGTCATCCACATCCTTACCTGTTGAGTTGCCCCTCCCCCCACCTTCAATGTCTGAAGCAAATGCCTCATCAGTATCATTCTTCCAGATTTTATCATTCAGATCTGTGAGATGGGTTAATGTCTCCTTCCTAGCATCCTGTACCTGTAAGAGCGTTGAGTTGGGTTGTATGTGCCAACCGGCTATATCTTCCTGTTACCCCAGTAACTACCAGAGTGTACAGGACAAAAGATGCTTTTGCCTCGTCATCGTTCTCTCAAGGCACTGGCTACACATGTTCTTATTTTATTTTACTTTCAAAAGGTTTAAATGTATTAAATAATAAATTTATTAATGAATTCAAATTTATTATTAAATTATAATTTATTATTATAAATTATATATATCATATATCATATATAATTTCCTGAAACAGGTCTCATATGGGACATATCTCAGGGCAACCTCAAACTTATGGCAGCCCTTCTGCTTCAGCTTCCCAAATATGTGATCACAATCTTTTTTAAAAACAGGGTTTATTTTTATTTAATATGTGTGTGGTTGCCTGCGAAAACGCATGTGTACTAAGAGCATGCCTGGTACCCATCAAGTTCAGTAGAGGAAATTGGATATCCTAGAACTGGAGTTACAGACAGCTGGGAGCTGCCAGGTGGGTGCTGGGAACTGAACCCTTATGTTCTGCAAGCATTCTGCCAACTCATATACTCAACTCAGAACCTGGCTTATTTTGCTAAGCTCCAGCCATTTTACTACAAGTGACATAGTTTCATTATTCTTGGTTTTTTCTTTTTTTTTTTGAGACAGGGTTTCTCTGTATAGGCCTGGCTGTCCTGGAACTCTCTCTGTAGACCAGGCTGGCCTCAAACTCAGAAATCTGCCTGCCTTTGCCTCCCAAGTGTTGGGATTAAAGATATGTGCCACCACTGCCCAGCCTGACTATTCTTTTCTTTGTTTTTTTTTTTTAAGATTTATTATTTTTATTTATGTGTATAAGTACACTGTAGCTGGATAGATGGCTGTGAGCTATCATGTGTGTGGCTGCTGGGAATTGAACTCAGGACCTCTGTTGATCCTGCTCGCTCCAGCCAGCTCGCTCCGGCATAACTCACTGTAGCGGTCTTCAAACATACCAGAAGAGGGGGTCAGATCTCATTACGGGTGGTTGTGAGCCACCATGTGGTTGCTGGAATCTGAACTCAGGACCTTTGGAAGAGCAGTCAGTGCTCTTACCCGCTGAGCCATCTCACCAGCCCCTGACTTTTCAATATAGATCACTGCAGACCTAAACTTCCCTCTCAAGCTTTCTTGGCTATATTCCAAACCTTCTGGGAATTTGTGTTTTCATTTTCATTCAATTCTAGGATTTAAATTTTTTTTTCTTAAAGACTTCTTCAATGCCCACTGATCATGTCAAAATATATTGTTCTGTCTCCATTAATTTGTATAGTTTCTTTAAGGCTCTTTAGGTGCTAATTTATGTTTTTAATTGATTTAATCTCACAAGATATGTGAATTTATTTTATTTTTTGTTAAGAAATGCTTTAGGAACTACTATTTTGAATAAAGTCCCATGGTCTTTTAAGAAAATATATATCCCATGGCTGTTGACTAGAATACACTGTTAACATCTGTCAAGTCCACTTGACATGCAGAACAGTTTGATTTTTAAATTTCTTTGTTGATTTTTGTAGTGTCTGATTTCGTATCTACTGATGGGAATAGAGTATTGATGTTGTACCTTATTATTGTATCTCTATGTTTCTTTATGTCTGAAGTGAGCACAGTAATAACTTTTTAATGGATTGCTCTGTTTATCAGTATCTAGGGATCATTTTGATTTTTTTTGACTCACTTTTGACTCAGAGTCTGCTTTGTCTAATATGAATAAAATGACACCTGACTGATTTCTGATTCTGTGAACTTAGAATATATTTATCTTTTCATTTCAATTTGTATGTCTATTACTGAGGTGAGTTTCTTGCAGGCAGTGAATAGTAGGGTCTTACTTTTAATTTAACACTTAAAAGTAGTCTACCTTTTTCATTTGAGAGTTAAGAACATATATATATATATATATATTCAGATGTTAAGAACATTTATATGTATATTTATATATATATAAATATGTATTTTTCATCTTAGAGGGTCTGTAGCTTACTGAGTTAATATTTGTGATGACTATTTGTCACTGCCAACTTGAGTAGATTTAGACTCACCTAGGAGGTTAACGAGGCACACCACTGGAGGTGTCTGGGAAGACATTTCCAGAAAGGATTATCTGAGGGAGAGGACCCACTATGTGGTTGGCACTACTTTCCAGGAACTGGATGGCCAGATGGAATAAAAAGAATGGGAGAATGCCAGCAGAATGCTTTCCTTCTGCCTTAGTCTGTCATGGTGTAAGATCTTTCATATCCTTCTTTCTGACCATGATAAACTGAATCCTCTGAGACTGTGCAGCAAACTAAATCCTTCCCCCTGTTATTCCCTCATATGCTATGGTCAGAACTATGCAAAAGTAACTAATATACTGATGTTTGATTTTTTTTTCTATTTTTATTTATCTATTCTCCTGGTGAGATCCATTCTCTCCTAAGTCCTTCTGCTATATCCGTCTTCCTTTTCTGTGTGTAGAGTTCTTTTGTGTCTTTCATAACTTGGTCTTGCTTTGGTTTATGTGTATCATAGAAAATCTTTGCTTCTGTGGTTTTAAGGGATAGCTTTTCTTCATAGAATAATCTCAGTTGGTAGTTACATACTTTCTGGCTTGAAATACAACAATTTGTCTCTTTGGCCTCTAGAATTTCTGCTAAGAAATCTGCTGTGATTCTCTAGGCTAGCCCTTGTAACTCAGGATTTCTCCAATGTAACTTCCAGTATGCTTTATTATTTCTGTATTCTTGATACTTTAAGTATAATATAGAAATGGTTTCCTAGTTATATTTATTTGGTTCTTGAGTGCCTACTGTACTTGGATGTCCATATCTTTCTCCAGATTTTTTTGGGGAGGATCTGCTATAATTTCACCAGATAGGGTTCCTATGCCTGTAGTCTGCTTATGGGCTCTCCTCTATACATGACAATACATAGATCTGTCTTTTGCATAGATAATCTCTTCAATGCTCCATGACTTAAGTTAGCCTTAGTTCTTGTTAGTTCTCAGGCAGTTCATATGTCCAGAAATGAGCTAAACTTAGACTAAAGAGGGATTTCTGGTGGTTACACAAAAGCCAACATCCCTTAAGAACTGTTGAGGGTATAGGGGTGAGAAGTGGTGTCCCGACCTGCTTTGGTAGTCTGTTTCATTCCATCCCAGAAACTATAGAGCCAGTAGTCAGTCATGTACTCTGAGATCATGAGCCCAAATAAATCTTTCCTTTATTAAGTTAGTTGTGTTTCTCAGGTATTTTATTTCAAAGATACAAAGGTGTCTAATACAATGATTTTAATGGAAATAATGTTAGAGTTTTCATGTCTAGAATAACTTATTGCTTTTATTTTTATTTATTTTTGCCTTTTGTTGTTTTGAAATAAGATATCATGCTATCTCAGGAGGACTTATACTTCCTATATAGCTGAGAATGACTTGAATTTCTGATATTATTGCTTGTTTTTCTTGAGTACTAGGATTTATTTGTTTGGGTTTTTTTTGTTTGTTTGTTTTGTTTTTCTAGACAGGGTCTATCTGTGTAATTATGGCTGTCCTGGAACTTGCTTGGTAGATCAGGATGGCCTTCAAGTCAGAGATTCTCCTACCGTTGCCTTCCAAGTGCTGAGATTAAAGGCATGCACATGCTGAGCATGAATGCTATGATTACAGAAGTGTGCCAGCTTCCCAAGTGGGGATGGTAGGGATGAACTCGAGGCCTCATGCTTGTTATGGCAATCACTCTACTAACTGAGCTCCAGCCCTAGCTCTCACTGTTGCTTATTATCATTTCATGTATGTATGTATGTATGTATGTATGTATGTATGTATGTATTTAATTTTACACACAAAATACAGTATGACCTCTGTAGGTCAGAGGACTACTTATGGAACCCACAATGTGGGTTCCAGAGATCAAACTCAGGCCACCAGGTTTGGCAGCAAGTAGCTTTACCCACTGAGTCATCTTGCCAACTTTAAATATTGCTTTTATTGAATGCTCCATGTTCCTACAACAATTTTTTTAAAGATTTAATTATTTAATTTATGAATACACTGTCACTGTCTTCAGACCCACCAGAAGAGGGTATCAGATCCCATTGCAGATGGTTGTGAGCCACCATGTGGTTGCTGGGAATTGGACTCAGGACCTCTGGAAGAGCAGTCAGTGCTCTTAACCCCTGAGCCATCCCTCCAGCCCCTCTAACAATGTTGAATTGAAATGAATTCTTCATTCACATCTGAGAAATCTTTGAAATTTAGATATTGACACTTTGGGGGTCTTTTTTTGAAGGTAACTAATTTGTGAACTGTTTCCAAAGTTGGACCAACTCACACAAGAAGATTAAGTACTAACTGCAAGACGGCTAATGGGAACTTGAAGACAGGCAGATAATACACATATGCACATGTCAATAGAAACTCTCTGAAATAAAATAAAATTAGTGAGTCTTCTTAGTAGGGCGGGGAATTCAAGGTAGAATGGAAGTAAAGGCACTCCTGTGTCCAGCTGGCAGATGGAATGTTTTCATATACATAGAGGCATTGTTATTTCCCGAGTTTATATCAGGAGACTGTCAATTAGCAGATGTGACCCAACTGGGTTAAGCCTTGTACTCATCCCAGCTCATCTCTCAAAACTATAACTTCCATTTCAGACTCTCATCTTGATTCCCCCTTCATTTATAGAATTGAAAGCAAATTCCTACAATTTTTACCTTGAAATTGCCCAAAGACAAAGACTTCTTAAGTAGTGGCAGAATGCCCAAGGCAAGTGGTCTGTTTTGATTGAACTGAGGACATTTTTCTGTGGAATGGAGGGAGATGACTGGTTGGGTAAGATGGAACTGGAACATGCAATCTTCGCACCACTAACTAGAGATGATGGCTAAAGGACAGTGATGCAGAATAGAAACACAAGTGGAGGGCTACCCAATAGGGCCGAGTCTACTGGGGGAAGACAAACATATAAATGCCTTTCTCTACAACTGATCAGAATGCAGTTGTAGAACATCAAAACCAGCACATATCTTAAAGATAATCCAGTCAAACTTCTCATTTTCAAACCAAGAAGGAAGCTCAGAAAAATGGAAACGAAAACAAAAACAAAAACAAAAACAAAAAACCACATTCAACCACATGGTAGTTCCTAAAAAATTAACCGATGATGTCAACGGGAGAAGTCTCTACCCAGGAAAGAGCACATCTACAGCATCGTCTTTGAGGGAGAAGGGCCAGTACCCTGTAGGATTCCAATAACACAATGGGGAAGAGCTGTTTCCAGATGTAAGTCAAATAACTTCACACCAAGTGAGTAGGGGGATTCTGGTCTTATATGTGTGGGTGCCTGTCTTGTGTGTATCAGATTGTGTCATAGTAATTAGCAGGTTTTGTTAGGTTGTCTTTTTCATGTTATAGTCATGCACCTAAGTAACATTTTGGTTACTTCTTTAGCTATCAGCAAGCCTTTTAAAGAGATAGGAGTCCTCTTTTGTCAGTGTTTGCCTGGATGCACTTGAGGCCATAGGTACAGAAAATCACTATGGCTTTTAACAGGAACATGTCTAATAGACCTCACCTGTCAGACCATGCATTCCACAAGACAGGCAGGAACAAGATACACAGGAGAGGATTCATGGAAGACAGAAGCAGACATTATTAATACAATAGGTGATCTCTGTCTTAGTATGCTTTCTCTTTTTAAAAAAAGATTTAGCCAGGTAGTGGTGCATGCCTTTAATCCAATTGGGAGGCAGAACTCTCTGTGAGTTCTAGGCCAGCCTGGTCTACAGAGTGAGTTCCAGGACAGCCAGGGCTATACAGAGAAACCCTGTCTCAAAAAAACCAAAAAACCAAAAGCCAAAAAAACAAAAAACAAAAAATAAAACAAACAAAAAAAAGAATTTAAAAGAAAAATTTTTAAAAATTCTCACACAGGCTTGGCTACAGGCCAGTCTGGTGGGTACAATTTCTGAACTGAGATTCTTTCTCCCCAGATATGTCTAGGTTTGTGTCAAGTTGACAAAAGCTAACCAGCACTGGCTCCATTCTTCTTTCCTGAACAAATACTTTATGCACCGGGCACACTGCTTTCTTTGTTTGTTTGTTTGTTCTTCCTTTTCTGTCTATGTTGTTTCCCCTTCTGAGTGAAGCTCAAGCATCCTCCCTTGGGTCCTCCTTAGTACTCAGCTTCTTTAGGTCTGTGGATTGCAGAAGGTTATCCTGTACTTTATGGCTAGCATCCACTTGTAAGAGAGCACATAGCAAGCATGCCTTTCTGTGTCTGAGTTACCTCACTCAGGATGATATCTTCTAGATCCATCCATTTGCCTAAGAATTTCATGATGTCCTTGTTTTTAACAGTTCAGCACTATTCCATTGTGTAAAGGAATACTTTATTCCTTTTCTTCATTTTCTGTATCTACTCTTCGGTTGAGGTTGTTACTTGTTTCTAGCTATTATAAATAAAACTGCTATGAACATAGTTGAGCAACTGTACTTGTGGTAGAATGGATGTCCTTTGGGCATATGCCCTGGAGTGGTATAGCTGAGTCTCAATGTAGAATTATTCCCAGTTTTCTGAGAAACTGCCAGATTGATTTCCAATGGTTGTACAAGTTTGCACTCCCACCAGCAATAGGGAAGTGTTTCCCTTGCTCCACATCCTCACCAGCATGTGCTGTCACTTGAGTTTTTGATCTTAGCCACTCTAATGGGTGTAAGATAGAATCTCAAGAGTTGTTTTGATTTGCATTTCCTTGATACCTAAGGATAGTGTGTGTGTGTGTGTGTGTGTGTGTGTGTGTGTGTGTGTGTGTATGTGTGTGTATGATATCACAGGAGGCCAGAGGCATTGGATCCCTGGAACTGGAGTTATAGGTGATTGGGTGTAGCAGCTTGAGTTCTCATGCTAATTGTGTTACCCAAAAACCTGTTTGCAGTGTCCCACATGTAGGCTAAGGGATGTCTGCCCCCCATTTGGCTCTGATTGGGAAATAAAGTTGTCAATGGCCAAAGACTGGGCAGGGAGACAGAGGCAGGACTTTTAGATTTCCTGGACAAGGGACAAAGGGGAGGTAGAAGGAATTCTGTTATGAGAGGAATATAGGGCAAACCACACTGTGGAGAAGCAGGAAGGTGAGAAAGCTGAAATGTAGGTGCAAAGGGCAACCGGCCCCATGGGAGGACTGCCCAGAAGGACAGCAAAGGTAAAATAGAAATTTAGGAAGTGTTATCTCAGGAATACTGGAGAGGAGTGTGTGCTAGCTGTGGAGAGCTTTGGAAATGCCCAGCCATTGAGCAAGTTAAGGCTTATTAAATATAACGGTTGAGTGTGTATGCTTGTCTTTTTTTTCTCGAATCTAGAGGACTCTGGCATGTGACAAGAAGTGTGATCACCCACCAGGAGCTTAGAGTGGATTAACAATACAATTTACAGCTACAGTTGGGAGTCACCTGACATGGGTTCTGGGAACCAAACTTAGTACATGCTCTTAACCACTGAATCGTCTCTCTAGTCCCTTAGACCAGCATACAAAGTAGTGAGTTTGTTCGATCACAGCGTCTTTACACATAGACATGTTGTATTTTGTTCCATTCCTTCCTTCCCTCACTACGCTCCCCTCTTCTCTTCAGCTGGTTCCTGTTAGTCTCAATTCTTCTTTCCTAGTACATGGATCCCGTTATTTTCTGTTTCCTACCTCCTTTAAATTTCTTTCTCCCCTCTCATGATCCATAGGGAGAGTTTTGACAGGGCCCCCACACTCCTGAAAGCCAGATATTCTCAGTCCAGACCAAGTCAGCCCTCTGAGGCTGGGATGCCTGATTGTTGTCTTAGCTCTTCTTAGAATAGAAATTGAGAAGGAATTAGCATTTTTAAGAAAATGCACCCCCCCACGTTTTAAAGAAACAGCTTCATTCATTCATTCATCCACCCATTCATTCATTCATTCATATACAGCTTACATATTTAAAGTTTGCAAGGCAAGTGCTCAGTGTGTCCATGGATATGCAATCATCATATGGCTTATGAACTCATTATATGCAATTGTAAATATAGTCTATTTTAGGACAATTTAATCCTAGCTTGTGAGAATGTAAAATGGCACAGTGTGGTGATTCCTCAAACAAACATAGAGTTGCCATATTGCCATATGATTTATCAGTTCTATCTTGAATGTTGTGATGGCTTGTATATGCTCTGCCCAGGGAGTGGCACTATTAGAAGGTGTGGCCCTTTTGGAGTAGGTGTGGCATTGTTGGAGTAGGTGTGTCACTGTGGGTGTGGGCTTTAAGACCCTCATCCTACCTGCCTAGAAGCCAGTATTCTACAAGAAGCCTTCATGTGAAGATGTAGAACTCTCAGCTCTGCCTATACCATGCCTGCTTAGACACTGCCATGATCCCACCTTGATGATAATGGACTAAACCTCTGAACCTATAAGCCTAGCTTGTCCCAACTGAATATTGTCCTTTGTAAGAGTTGCATTGGTCATGGTGTCTGTTCACAGCAGTAAAACCCTAACTGAGACAGAAGTATAATCAAAAGAACTGGCAGCGGGAGCTTAAAGAACATTATTCACAAGAGCTAAGATTTGTAACCAATGTGAGTAGCAGTGGATTCTGGATAAACATATTATAATATATGTCTGCCATGAAATATGATCCAGCCTTAAAAATTATTCTGACACACGCTAAATGTATGAGCTTTGAAGACACGGTGCTAAATAAACTAACCTAGTTCTTCAAGGGTAAGTACTATATAATCTCATATGGGATACCTAGAATAGTCAAAATCATAGAGACAGACAGGGGAGTGGGGGCTGTCACAGGCTGTGGGAGGGGAGTGTAATAATGGGGGATTAAAAGATACAAGACTCCACTGGAAGCAGAAGTGCTGGGAATGGAGAGTAGCAATGGTTTGAACATTAATGTGAATGTACTGAACACCATAAAGCTGTGCACTTCAAAATGGTTCAAATGTAGTTCTTGTACTTGATAGGCTGATCTGAGAGAAACATCTGAATCCAGGAACTGAAGACCAGCGTAGGCAACAATAGCTAGTCTGTGGCATGATGACGAAACTGGAGTGGACCACAGAGGAATGCAGGCTTCCACCCTCACTTGCAAGCAATTGAGCACACAGTCTGTCTGAGCTCTCACTTGTTTTCTCATCCAAAAATGCTATTGTTGTGCTACAAAACTTTTCCCGGGGGATACAACACACACATACATACTTAGGCCAGATAGGGAGCCCATGACAAAGTATAGATACCATGGAAGTCCAATTTGCTGAACCATGAGTTTTGTTGGGGTTCCTTACAGGAATATGGATGAGGGGTTCTTAAAAGACCAGAAATGACTCAAAGATAGTTGTACCACCAAAGCCCACCTGAGCATGGGTGACAGATCACAGAAGCTGGGAACCTGGACCAATAGGTGGGAGTGTCTTTTCTACTTGCCTCAGTTGGTCTAAATGTCTTCCAGGTATCTCTGCTGGTTTCTGCTTTATTAAGGCAGCTAGTCTGGCCTCTGTTTTCTTTACAGCTTGCCTTGTCTGAGAATCTTCTTTGCAGCTGAACTCTTCTTGTCTAAGAGGGACATTAGCTTTCCCCACCCCCTTATTCTTGAAGGTAGGGACCTAGAGAATCTGGTCAGTTTCAGGGACTTCCTGAAGCTCCTTGAGTTGCTTACCATCCTGTTAAAAGGCACTTCCAGCAGGTTGGAATGTTTCCATCTTAGAGGAAGCTAGACCACAACAGGGATGATGAAACTGTGTGACTGATAGTGTGGAACATTCTTGAAACCTAACATGCCCCTGGACCACTGAAGTATCTACTCTGCATTATAAAATGGCAAGAAGCTTTAGAAGGAATATGTTAAAGGGAAAAAATAAAAGACCTCTTGTGCCTTCTAGTCTTTGGGCTCCCTAAAGTGGCTCCCAAGGAGAAGATCTCCCTGTTCTACTCTTGTCTCCAGAGCTTCCCCACTCTGAAGTTTAGTGGCCTCAGTTTTTTCTATATTGCATAATGTATATTATATAATTTATAGTACATATGACATACCACATATTATATGCTATATTACTATATATTGTATATGACATTTTGTTGTATATCATACATATTTATCTAACCTACTTTTGCCTTTAAGAAGTTGCATCTTCATAGTGGGAAACCAGGCATTTCAGCTCCTTAAATATGAGAAGCAAATGGACATTTTAAATTTAAAGCAGTTACCAAAACCTCAAAGAATATAGAGCAATGAAAAGAAAAAAATAAAAATCACCTCTAATGTCCAGGAGTAACATTAGCACTTTGCTAAATATTCTTTCAGAGCGCTTGCTACACAGATTATATGAATGGCATCTCACATACATCATACAATCTTTTTCCTGATAATAGAAAGTCATGGATGCTTGAGGTAAAGCTATTGAAATGTCACAGAAGAGTTAGAATGTAATTCATAATACTTTTGTACTT
This sequence comes from Mastomys coucha, assembly GCF_008632895.1. NCBI lineage: Eukaryota > Metazoa > Chordata > Mammalia > Rodentia > Muridae > Mastomys > Mastomys coucha. The sequence goes on along the minus strand of NW_022196894.1, from coordinate 35,829,597 downwards.
AAGAATTGGAGTGGAGTCTGGAGATGCAGCTCCATAGTAGAGCGTTTACCTTGCATAAGTGGGGCTGTGAGTTCAGGCCTAACATACACACACACACACACACACACACAGAAACACATGTACATACCACACACACACACACCACATACACACATATACATGTACCACATATATACACACCACATACTATAGACACTTAGACATAGATACAAACACATACACAAACACACATACCACACACACATACACATACCACACACATACATACACCATACACATAGACACAGACACATACACACAAACACACATACCACACACACATGCACATAACACACACACATATACACAAACACATACCACACACATACACATACCATACACACAGACACAGATACATACACACACATACCATACACACATATACATACCACACACAGATACACATGCACATACCACACTCATGTACATACTACACACACACAGATATACATACACATACCACACATACACACACATGCCACACACATACATCTGTGTGTATATTGTATGTGCATCCATATAACTATGCATCACATATGAAATTGCATTTCTATGTATGACATACATAGAAATATGTATAATTACATTTCTATGTATGACATTTTCTGCACACTTAAATCACACTTTAGGGTTTACCCATAAAGACTTAACTCTTTTTAATGGTTGTTGGTACCTCATTATGTGACTATGTCATTATTTGATTCAGCATTCTCCATTGATAACATTTTGTCAGCTTCTAATATTTTACTGACATGACACAATATTTATACTTGGGTTTTTTTGTGCAAGTATTTCTTAGAAGTGGAATGACTGGGTCAAAGGGTATGAAAATACACTGTTGTGTAACCTGACACTTTTAACCTGTTACTTAATATATTATGAAAGTGTTTCCAGATCACTAAATATTCAATTGAGCCACCTAATATTATAATCTGTGCATATGTTAAAACTTATTTTCTCATTTTCCTCAAGTACTAGAAACTGAGCTGCTGTGGAGTGTTCACTGTTACACATCGTTTCATAATACCGTAGCTTAGTCTTTATTGTGCATGCTTAAACTCAGAGATGAACCCCCAGAAACATGAGAGCTTATTCAAGGACTAGGAATATTAAAAAGTGATAGCTTCTATTGTTTCCCTGTATTACAGAAATAACACATCCTTATCCTTGACCAAGAAACACAGATAGGCACAATTTTCACAGCTGCGCCACCCTAGCCCCCAGAGGCAACTTCCGATCTCTGTTCTGCTTATGTACTTTTTGAATGTACATAAATGTAGTACGTGCTACTTACAGCCACTAATAATAACAACCTTTCACTTATGCCCATCATTTAAAATATCTGTATAGTTTTGTCTTGGGTGCACAAATCTTACTTCTTTCTATAAGCCCCACTGCTGGGCATTTCGATAATCAATGACACTTTTCTGGTGTGTACAGTGAAAGTGGGAGCGGCTCTTTCACTGCTGAGGAGTCTTTAAGAGAGGTCCCGGGTATTCCACCAGGGACAAAGAGGACAGAAATGCTGGCAGTGGAAAGGTACTGGGCCGAAGTACAGAATGAGCAAGGCTTTCAAGAGAGAGGAAGAGTCGGGGCAAATGTATCAGCCAATGCCTAGAGCATGAATACAATAGCTGGTGCAATTAACCATCAGCGCCTCAAGTGTTTGCAGCTTCTTCTCCAGAAGGCCCACCAAGCAAAGCCCATAGCCAGCTTTCAAAGGTCACATACAGGGGTTTGGCCTGGAGCCAGACTCCACAACCAAAAACATATTGCCAAGTCTTGTCTGGAGTCCTTTCCTACCTAAACATGCAAGGGTGCCCGTGGAAGTTTGTCAGGATTGGAACAAGGAACAAAGTGATTTTTCTTTTGAGGTATGTGTCTCTGACATCCAAGGGGAAGATGAGTTCTGGCATAATTGAGCCACTAAGCCTATCAAGATCCCGGGCAGGCTGGGCCAAGCCTCGCATGGTGGAGTTCCCACCCCCTCTCTTAAAGAATCTTTTGTTTTATATATATGAGTACACTGTAGCTATCTTCATCAGCTTCTACACTAGAAGAGGACATCATATATCATTACGGATGGTTGAGAGTCACCATGTGGTTGCTGGGACTTGAACTCAGGACCTCTGGGAGAGCAGTCAGTGCTCGTAACTGCTCAGCCATCTCTCCAGCCCCAGGGTCTTTTTAAGTGAGACTGAGCTAACTCCATTCATCTCTGCTGAGGACCTTCCGTACTGAATCCTTAACACGTGTCCTGTGAATGATGGCCTTGTTGTACTTAAGATAGTCATGAGAAATTCCTCAGGTTTCCATTTTTCCTTTAAAAAAAATCTATTTTGGTCTCTCTTGAGTTTCCTTTTTGTTTTTTGATATTTGCAGATTGCTCTGTTTCATTAACTAACAGATCCTTACTCAACTATTCATTATATATATGACTTGCATTAAAGTTCTCATGCTAGGCTGGATTTGATCTGTTTCTTGTTCTTTACAACCACAGAATGAATGATTCTCAAGGCCTATGGCCCACATATGTGAATATCCCTGAGTCTGACTGAAACATTACTCTGTCTATGGCCATTACTGTTTTGCTATTAATCACAGGAGAACACTACTTAGTGCTCTTGGGGAGCGACACAGGCTTCAATAAATTATGTCTCTTAAAGATCTCATTTCTTCTTAGGTTATAGAAAGAGTTCTTTAGGCCAGTTCTTTGGAACAGAGCCTTCCCTGACTACCTATGTTCCTCTGACTTCCCGTCAATCTCCTTTGTCCTCTTTTTTTTTTTTTTTTTACAAGATCTCGTGTTTGCCAGGTTGTCCTCAACCTTCCCAGGGCTGGGATTATACACATGAAACACTTAATGCCAGGAATCGAACCTGGAACTCCATGCAAGCCTCTGTTGGGTTACACCCTTTGGTCATTTAATAATTTTAAAAAGATTTATTTATTTACCTGTGGGTGTGCAAGCCTGTGGTGAATTTATGTGTACCCCGTGAGTGCAGGAGCCTGCAGAGAACAAAAGAGCAAGTTGGAATCCCTTGAAAATTGGAATTACAAAGGAGTGTAGGCCACCATGTGGGTACTAGGAACCAAACCCAGATCGTTTGAAAGAGCAAGCACTCTTAACTCCCGAGAGCCATCTTCTGAACCGCAGGCTCATTTATTATCTTTTTAATGTAAAACGTAAATAAGGAGGTTGCACAGTAATATAATGTGGGTGTACTTAATGCTGCTGAGCTATATGATTAAAAAATGTTAAGATGCTAAATTTCTGTCATGTCTATTTTCTGTATCTAGAAAGTCAATAAGCACAGGCAGACTCACTTTAATAAAAAAAAAAAAAAGTATTTGCAGGAAGAAAGACTAGCTGGGTATGTGAGCAGCCCCGAGGTGACATTCAAAACGAGCTTAAGGCCTGGGCCTGGGACTCTCGCACAAGGCAATTGAGGCTCACCTTGGCTTTTATGGGGTGCTCAGAAAGGAGCCAGGACATGCATATTGTTTGGAGCAGGTTGAGAAGGAGAATTAGTCATTTTAAATTCCCATTTGAGCTGGGATTAGGCTCTGCACTGTTGTGTGAAATTAAAGAGCAGGAGAATTTATTGGGCAGTGTGACCAGTTTTCTTCCTGAGCAACCAAGGGTTTGACTTGTACAGAATCCAGATAAAACCTGGGCTGGATTCTTGTGGCTCAGAATTGGTCCTAGACTCACAGACTCCTAGAATAGTCAACAAAATAACCCACATATGCCCTTCTTTCACATGAAGATGGTGAGAACCAGGGAAGGGGACTACAGGCTCCAGGGTGCATGGATGGTAGGTGACTGAACCAAGACGGTAACTTACGACTCCAGTGCTGTTTTTTGATGATGACGATGGTGATGATGATAGATTTTTAAAACAATATCAGTACTCACAGCTCAAACATCTTCCCTCTATTTCTCTCCTTGTTAAATGCTCAAATAGTGCTCGTAATTCTGGGTGGATGATGTTTCGTAATTACTCTCTAGATATTACATGATCCTAAGAACTAATCCATTTCTAGAGTACTTTCCTGCATTCTATGAGAAGCGTTCCCTTTGCATACTATTTGTAGTCCCCGATTCTGTGATGAGTATGGTTTTATGTTTTAATATCTCTGAAATCAGAACGCAGGAGGAAAGCTGCTGTTGGCCTGGCCAGGGCTTTACCCCGACTCACATGGTCTCTGTGCCTTTATGGACAGGTCTGAAGCATCGCAATGACAAACTGCTGGCAAGGACAAGAAAGCTACTATAAATCAAAATTTGCCAAGGGCATGACAGTCATGGGGAAATGAATCCCAGAAACAAGAGACCTTTCTTTCGGAAAAGGTCATATTAGCTGTAGTTTGGTAATATAGGGGCCGACACTGTAGAGAAAGCCATTGACAGAAGCTGAGATGTGCAAAGTCATCAGAATAGAATGGCAGAATAGAGGACCGAGACTACTGTGTGTGTGTGTGTGTGTGTGTGTGTGTGTGTGTGTGTGTGCGCGCGCGCGCGCGCGCGCGAGCGCATGTGCGTTGTGTGTCTATCTCTGTCTCTCTGTGTCCGTCTCTCTTGTCAGCCTTTGAAACTTTAAAAATAGACCCGAAGCATTGCTTTTATTAAATTTAAAACAAAGTCCTAAGTGGATTTGTAACGGAACATTAAATGTAGTGAGTTTTATAGCCCTTGGCAGCTTCCATTAGATGAAATAAAACCACACAGTGTTGATATTAAACCACAAGAGGGACGGAAGAGAATCCTGTTTTCATTTTTCTTCTAGACTTTGCCTGTTTGCAACAACAGCAGAATTGGTAAGAGACCACAGAGCTCAAGCTGTGTGGAACCCCGGGTCTGTCTTTAACACTGAGCAAGGGTTCGAAAGCACCATTCCAAGCTTTTCTAGGACTGATGAATCCGTCTTTGTTTTTCAGTTTTCATTTAGATAATTTGTGTTTCCACTAGGAAATTACCCACTGTCTTCAAAATTCATTTGTTGACATAGACTCCTTAGGTTTTAATCATGTCTGTCTCTCCCTGTGGCTGATGAATCGCTTTAACCTGCCCTGCCCATCACACACACCCCTGTAGATCTCACCTGCCCATCACACACACCCCTGTGTAGATCTCACCTGCCCGTCACACACACCCCTGTGTAGATCTCACCTGCCCGTCACACACACCCCTGTGTAGATCTCACCTGCCCGTCACACACACACCCCTGTGTAGATCTCACCTGCCCGTCACACACACCCCTGTGTAGATCTCACCTGCCCTGCCCATCACACACACCCCTGTGTAGATCTCACCTGCCCATCACACACACCCCTGTGTAGATCTCACCTGCCCATCACACACACCGCTGTGTAGATCTCACCTGCCCGTCACACACACCGCTGTGTAGATCTCACCTGCCCGTCACACACACCCCTGTGTAGATCTCACCTGCCCGTCACACACACCACTGTGTAGATCTCACCTGCCCGTCACACACACCGCTGTGTAGATCTCACCTGCCCGTCACACACACCGCTGTGTAGATCTCACCTGCCCGTCACACACACCGCTGTGTAGATCTCACCTGCCCGTCACACACACCGCTGTGTAGATCTCACTTAGAGATCTCAGTGCTCACTTAGAGTCTCTATTCTGCTACAACCATTTGCTTTGTCTTCTCTCCTTTGCTGTTTTTTTTTTTAAATCTACTTTTGAAAAATAAAGCGTGTTCTTATTTTCTTTCATTTAACATCCAAAACACACAAGGTGCACATTTTTATTTTCTGAATGCAGTTTTTACTCTGACATTTAGATTACAGTTAAAAAAATAAATAAAAGTGCTCTTTTTCTAGTTCATTTATAAGTAATTTATACTTTGAATTTTTTCACTCTTCATGTGAATTTGATCATTTAAAAACTGTAACTTTGTATATGTGTGTGTTTCTGCATGTGGGTGGGTATAGGCCAGTGCAGGGTCCCACAGAGGACACCAGGTTTTCTGGAGTTGGAGTTATAAGTGCTGATGAGATGTCCAAGCTGCATGCTGGGAACCACCCTTCAGTCCTCTGTGAGAGCAGCACTATATGAGTTCCAAATGACTGAGCCATTGCCCTAGCCCGGATGTTGATAACTTTTATATTATCTAATTTAAACTGTACTTTGGCTGAGATCTGAAAACATGTCTAAGGACATGTTCCGGCCATGCAGAGAAAAGCAAGGGGCTCGGGTGAGTCTCTGCATCGTAAAGCAGCAAGGCCAGAGAATGGAGTTGTGAGAATTTAAGGATTTTGTTTTTTTTTTTCAGGCAGGGTCTCACTATGTAGGCCATAACTGGCCTTGTGCTCATGACTCTTCTGTCTCCAACTTCTGAATGCTGGTTATAGCCTGCTCACTTCAAGGAGTTAATCATTAGGACATAGATCTCACTTTTGTAACTATTCCACGGATACCAAAACATCTTGTCTTTCTTTTTGTTCAAGAGGTGCTGTTTCTACATAGGCACCTGTTAGATCATGTTATTCAATTCTTTTATCATATCATGCTGTACATGACATGTACTTGAGATTTCTCCAGTTCTGGAATTGGCACATTGGAATCTTCAGTATTATCTAAGTCTTCTTGTGTTTCTTACAGTTTTGGCCTCATACAGTTAGTCATTGTGTTGTTTATCACGTGTGCGTATCCAGTCCTGATTTACATCTTTACTGTGTGTTTCTATCTCAAGTTGCTCCATACCACGTCCTCTCATCTTTGTCGTCTTCCTAGCTCTGCAATGGTTTTTTTGGTTGAATCCCTTCTTTACACATTTTCTTCAGGTGAAGTATATGGGCATTTGTCTCCAACTTCTGACATATTTGCAAATAGATTTCTTTCTCCCCAAAAACTGAATGGAGCTTCCACTGGTCATGGATTTCATGAGCTGGAGTCTGTTTCTATCAGAAGTCTATGGATATTCTTGCCCTAACTTCTAGAGAACAGATTTTTTTTTTTTTTTGGTTTTTCAAGGTTTTTAAATAAGATTTATTTATTTATATGTGACTATCTTGCCTGCATGTATATGCACCATATGCATGCAGTACCTGAAAAGGCCAGAAGGGGGTGTCTTATCTCCTAGAACTAGGGGGTGGTCATTAGTTGCTGCTTGTAGGGTAGGAACCTGACCTTTGTCTCTGTAAGAATAGGCCATGCTCTTTAATTGCTGAGACATCTTTCCAGTCCTTGGACTCCAATTTCTTCCCATACATGCTTGTAACCCCTCATCCCACCCTGACACAAAGTTTCAAATCTTATCAGGAACTTGTTAGCTTGTGTGTCTGGAATGGATTTTCCTGAATGAGCCATTCAGCACAGTGTCTGGGATGTATCTGTCCAAGAACTTTTCTCCATTGCAAGTTTGTTTCTTTTCCTTTAACTGAGCCTTTTGGCTATGCAGATCTTGCAACCCAGTCTGCTAAACACTTAGACTTCACTCCAGTCTCTTGCTTTAATCTTTGCTCTGTGCTCTGGAAAATTTTCCACTTGATCTTTTAGTCCATTAATTTGGAACTCAGTTGTGACTATTCCCTCCTCTCATTTAGGTATAAAATTACTTGTAAAAAAACATTCTCTGATTTAAAAAAATATCACTTGTATGTTGCTTATTTGTGTGTGTGTGTGTAGGGGGGGAGGGGAACGTGCAGTTGTGGAGGTTGGTTCTCTCTTTCTGCCTTTGGATTCCCAGGATCAAACTGAGGTCATCAAGCTTTGTCAAAAGTGCCTTTACCTTTTGAGTCATATGGCTAGCCCTCTTTGGTTTTCGAGACAGAGTCATATTATATAGTCCAGGCTCTTACACTTGGAATTCCAACTTGTGCAATCTAAGCCTTGGGTTACAGGCAAGCCTGGCCTCCCTGTCTCTTTTGATGCAATGTTATTTCCTTTGTGGGCTTAGTGGGGTCTGGAGTTTGGGGCTTTTATGAAGTGCATGTTCCGAGTTACACAGTTACAAAGGGAGGGAAATGTGCTTTCCTTTCTCCAAGCTTCCTGTGAAAGGCAAGCTGTACAGTGTTCTTCTGCAGCAGCAAGAAAGACTGCTGCTCACTGGTCTCGGTATTCCTCTCCGAGGAGGGAGGAGGGAAGAGGGAGGGTACCACACACCACTTAATCCTTCTTTCCACTTTGGGATCCAGAAAAGTCACAGACTCCTGTGGAGGTTGAAATCAACTTTATTCTTAGGAGTCACAAGATCATTGGGATCCAGCGTTTCCTTGATTTAATAGTTTGTTCTTTACTCTGATGAGTTCCAGTGGTGGGGAATGGGTATTTGGCATTTGGAATGGGTATTCCTCTATTCTGAGACTCCTGCAGAACCCACCTTATTTTCATTTATGCACTCAGAGTCCTGGTGCCCTCTGACTGAAGATGGAAAGGAGACTGTTCTTAAGTTGACATTTCCTTAGGAAACTAGCTATTGGCTACTGCTAAGCTCTTGGAAGATAACACACTTAATTTCCTTCACATCTAGTTGGGTGACCTATACATTATTATAATGGGGGTGGGGTGGGGAGGAAGACAATGAGAGGAAAGAAAGAGAAGGCAAGATAGTGTGCCAAAAAAAAAAAACCCAAAACCCAAAAAACAAAACAAACAAACAAACAAAAACCTTCTATTGCTCTTTTGACAATTGGTTCTGAGTATCAATAAATTTCTTAAATTAGTGTCGCTCGCCTCTGACATCCCTTCAGCTTTCTAACTGCTCAAATTGTGGAGCTGTACACAAATGAGGTATCTGTGAATTTCTGTATTTCTGAATTTGTTGGTTTTATGTCAGATCAACTGAAATGAGCTGTTTCCAGCTCCAAGCTCCTGGAATAACAACTCAGACTCAAAATACATTTACAAATGCCTAGGCCATGTGCCGAGGCTAGTTCCCTGACTAGCTAACAATGTAAAAAGAACCCATTTATTCTAATCTACATTCTGCCCCATGGCTGGTTACCTCTGCTAAGGTACCACGTACGTGTCTCTCCTCCTCATATCTTCCTTAGGGACTCCTCCCATGACTTGCTGTATCCCAGAATTCTTTCTGCCTACCAGATGTCCCTCCCTTTTATTTTACCCTTTACCATAGGCCATTGGTTTTTAAATTGACAGGTGATATGTCCATAAAACACATGAGACATTCTCTCTACAATCAATGACTTGGGCTTTATTCCAGAATGTGTTCATACCTGTATTTCTCAAGGGATAAAATAGAAAAGCTATCTTTTAACATAATGGTCACAACAGGGCCTCCATTTTACTGTTTACCCTCTTTGATCCTTGTGGTCGAGTGAAAGCGGCACACATTGTGTGTTGTGTGTTCAGTTACTAAGCTTCCATCTTTGGTGTGCATATGTATGTATTTGCATAGGATCTCTCTCTTGCATAAGATTTGGAGCTTGTCTAAATGTACTAATTTAGCCCAACTCAATTGTTTTGTAAATAGTATCTGAAGAGATGATCTGACCCAAGAGTTCCCAAGGATACAAAATAATGAGTAAAAGAATCTTTTCTTTGTGATAATTCAAATGAATATATACTCAGTCATGAGTTTACCAATAGGGTGTGGGAACTCGTTGGCCCCTTTTCCTCCTTCTGAGTGCCGACCCCTCTATATTCATTAGTCTCATTTTTTAGTGCAAGGCTGGAAGCTTCATTGTCATGAGCCCCTCTTCCCAGTCACAGCTGGTTGCAGCCGGACCTATGGCTTATGTGTAGAGAGCTTGTGTGCTGTTGTTCATTTTTTCCTCAGCAGGGCTTGTACAGACGCATAGCAGGGACTGTGGGAAGTGGCATCCCTGTGTGTGTTTAGTTCACAGCAGTCAGATTAGTTGTGGATTAGGAGAAAGTAATGGGGGGCTGGGGCACCAGTTTTATTCTGTTGTGATAAAGCATTCTGACCAAAAGCAACTTGGGAGTGGAGGATGGATTTGTTTGACATATACTTCCAGGTCAAATCTGTCACAGAGGGAATTCTCAGCAGAAGCTCAAAGAAGGAGCTGGATGTAGAAATTCTGGAAGAACACTACTTGCTGGCCTACGCCCTGGCTCATGTTCAGTCAGCTTTTTATAAAGGCATGGGACCACCAGTTTGAGAAATGGTGTGGCCCACAATGGGCTGGGCCCTGCTACATCAGTTTATGAGCCATATAATCACTCATAGATGTATCCATAGAGCAACCTAACCTACGAAAACCCTCAGCTGGGGTTTCTTCAGGTGATTCCTAGCTGCATCAATTAATGTGCATATGGATAAGTATGCATGCTCTTTGTACTGGCTGGTTTTGTGTCAACTTGACACAAGTTAGAGTCATCAGAGGGAAAGGAGCCTCAATTAAGGAAATGTCTCCATGAGGTCCAGCTGTAGGACATTTTTCTTAATCAGTGATCAATGAGGGAGGGCCAAGACCATTGTGGGTGGTGCCTTCCCTGGGCTGGTAGTCCTAGTCTCTATAAGAATGCAGGCTGAGCAAGTCAGGGGGAGCAAACCAGTAAGCAGCACCCTTCCATGTTCCCTGCATCAGCTTCTGCCTCCAAGTTCCAGCCCTGCTTGAGTTCCTGTTCTTTTTCCAATACTGAATTGTGATCTCAAAGTGTAAGCCAGATAAAGCCTTTGCTCCCCAACTTGTTTTTTTGGTGGTGTCTCTTCATAGCAACAAAACCCTCACACATTTCATCTTGCTGATACATTTAACCTGACTAGCACCCATCAGAAGAACCTTAGGAAACATGAAACTTGAAACTCCCGGAAGAAGCACACTCTGAGTTGTTTAAACACGGGTTTTCTTCCTGATGGCTGAGTTATTCATTGCATAGCTAACCTTTTCTCAGGCTCTCACTGCCAACCCTGTGATTCTGTGATTGCTTAGAATTGGAGAGAAATTCCTACTGCACAACAGAATAAAAAAAAATGTATGTACTATATATTATAGTTATGCCACTGGCATCTTGAAACCATCTGGTTTACTCCTAGCCACTGGTCAATTACCACGTGCCTTTCTTTTATGGGATGCAGAAATGAAAAACGATTGATTCGCTGCCATCTGCCATCTATTATGCTAACTCCTTGCAAGTGACAGAAAGGGTGGAATTGTAATTACAGATGAGGGTACCATTCTCACTAGCTGGCTAACTCGGGCTACATGCGCATTGGTTTAGGAGGAGTGGGTAAAGGACCTAAATAGGGACAACTAAAAGGGGCTTAGTGAGGTCATAGAAGAATGTACAAATATTTGAAAGCTGAAAAAAAAATGGGAAGGTCTTGCACACAGGAAACTGTAGACTCTAAAAGTTAGGAAGAACCTTAGATGTCATTGTTAAGGTTACAAAGGTTTTCAAATTAGCAACAAAAAGTTCAAAAATTGTAGAGGCTGTAAAACATGCCTATTTTCTAAGAAGTTCAGACTTATTTTTACAGACTTTTATTTACTTCAGCTTTTAAAACTATCTAGCCAACATTTTAAACTCGGTCTTTATATGAAGGGAAAATATATATCAATAATAACATTTTACAAAGTTTTTTTTTTAAGAGTTCCTATGACATCACACACAACTTTTCTTTTCCATTTAAACCTTCCAAATATTTACAGAGGCCTGTTTAAAATAAGACCATTAAGAATATAGCCTAGCTGGGCACTGGTGGCACACGCCTTTAATCCCAGCACTTGGGAAGCAGAGGCAGGCAGATTTTTGAGTTCGAGGCCAGCCTAGTCTACAGAGTGAGTTCCAGGACAGCCAGGGCTATACAAAGAAATCCTGCCTCAAAAAAACCAAATAAACAAAAAACAAAAAATCAAACCAAAACAAAAAGAATAGCCTATAGTTGGACATAGAGGCACATGTCTTTAATCCCAGCACTCCAGAGGGAGAGGCAAGGGAGATCTGTAGCTGCATCTGGCTACCTAGTGAGTGCTTCTTTACTCCACCCTTTCAAGCCCCTAACACTAGGTAGGAGAGGGAAAAAAAAGGATAGAGGGAAAGGGGGCATTTTTATTATTAGACTACTTCCTGCTGATTAGGGGCACCGAGTTCCTTGGAGCAAATTTGATCTTTTCGGTCAGGATATCTAATTTCCTATTTTAATTTAATTTAATTTTTGTTGTTGTTTCTTCTTTGTGTGTTACTATGTAACAAATAGCAACCAACCAACTGACAACACACCAACAACAACCCCACATCTCATATCTCGGGGGGCCCTAGCATTTACATACTCTCCGAAGAGTCCCCAGAATTCCAAACATCACACACTCACAGAAACTGTTGCCAGCAAAATCACGCTCCTGCTAGAGCACAAGGCAAATCATAGTCAGCCGCTGTGGACAATCCGAAGCAGCCTCACTCACATTCCACACCTGGGATTAAAAGGAAAACACAGTCTTGTAATATTTTTATATTTTTAAAGAAACCAAAATTCTCACTCTACAGATCTCTGAGTTTGAGGCCAGCCTGGTCTACTGAGTGCCAAGAAAGCCAGGACTACACAGAGAAACCCTGTCTTGAAAAAAAAATATATATGTATATATAGGCATATATATGATTGCTGTCTATATGCAGGTGAGGTGAGAGCAGGCACAAGATAAGGCTAGAGCCTGTGATTGGGCAGTGGAAAAAGAAGGCGGGCTGAGAGTTTTAGAGACAGAACAGATGGGGTCAAAGAGGACAGGTGGACAGAGAAGATGGAAGAAGGAGAGGATGAACATGATCCACATAGCTTTAAATAGCCCCAGGTAGCTATGAATATCATAGAAGGGATAGAATGCTATTGAACAATCTGTCCAGTCTAGGTGGGCAGCTTGTATCAATACCAATGGGCTCTGAGTTCATTTTGTGAGTATTTTGTGGGTTGAGAATTTACTGATATAAATCTGACTGATAAATTACAAGCCTCTAGAGTTTTGATTTTACTGGTTTACGGGGATTTGTGACAATTAGCTGCAGGGGATGGATGACAGAATATAAGCAGGATCTGCCACATGGGAACCATGGCAGTAGGGAGACCATGTTACTAGAGGATAGCCAGCAATAGCATGGATTGTTTTTTACTATTACATGCAACATATATATATATGTACATATATTCATATATGTGTGTGTACACACACATATTATACTATGCTATAATATATGTTATATTAATGTATATGAGTATTTTGCCTGCATTTATGTGCATGTGTGTGCCTGGTGCTTGCCACTGAGGCCAGAAGAGGGAGCAAGATCCTCTAGAACTATAATTACAGACAGTTGTGAGCCACCATATTGATGCTAGGAATCAAACCTGGGTACTGTCTAAGAGCAGGAAATGATCTTAACCACTGAGCTCCTATTTACACAAGTCTTAAGACAGTATTACTGTTGTGATTTAAACAGTAAAGGAATCATGGCTTCCTAGAGCTAAAAGAAATGAAAGCAAAAACTAGGCATAAAGTTTTAGTTGAACGTTCTTACTGTTGCCGTCTTGGTCGGTTAATTAGAATGTCCTCCAGGCAGATGTACTTCCTGTTTCTTGGAATATTATATGGCTCCAAAGTAGCACATAATTTTTATCTGCAATCATCGTAACTAGTGCATGACTTGACAAGGTTTTTCTCACAAGGAAAGGCCACCTGACTTATGGTTAGAACCTGAACATTTCAGGTTTCTAAAAAGTTTCTGACCCAATTAATCTGTTTGCTGTTTCTTGTTTGTTTCCAATATGGCTAGTCCACTTGAATATGACCTTTTACAACCTCAAAACATTTTCAGTTCAGAAACAAACAAACAAACAAACACCAAAACCTAGCTAGAAGTAGGTAAGGTAGCAGCCAATTTTAAAAAAAACAAAAACAAAAACAGATTTTAGTGTATGAGCATTTTGTTTGCATGCATGCAGAGGCCAAAAGAGGTCATCAGGTCCCCTGGAACCGGTGTTACAGATGGTTTTTGAGCCACCATATAGTATTGGTGAACTGAATTAGGCTCCTCTGTAAGAGTAGCCAGTGCTTCTAATGGCTAAGCCATCTCTCTAGCCTGATTTTTAATTATACGTATGGGCACGTGGTGTGTGGGTACTTGCATGTGAATGCAGATGTCTGAGGTCAGAAGCTGCCAAAGTTAGGCATTGGGTGGGCATTGAACTCACATCCTCTGGAAGAGCAGAGAACATTAACTGCTGAGCCATCCCTCCAGCCCCTAAAATATTTTTTGATAGATGCTTTCTAGAGCTAGCTCCGTCTCTGTCTAGAGGAACTTCAGTAAATCATTTCATTATTCTCTCAAGAAACACCTCAGTCCCTCAACCTCAAGTTGTCATAAGGGGATTTCACCCAGTCATTATCTGTCATCCTTGCTAGGCAACCAAATTGCTTAAGGTAAATGTGTATCTGGAGATTAGGATTAAATTGTTCTAGGGACGGGGTCCTGCATACTCCTATTTTCAGTCTCCTCTAAAACCTTAGGTTTAAAAAAACCTAAGAACATCTGCCCAGAGCAAACCCTTTTTTCCCCCCGAGAAAAAGATGGGAAACTCACCTAGTTAGATGGGCAATCTAGAAATTACCAGTTCAGATTTCCTCGCAGAGCCATGTTCACGGGCTTAAGATTTGATCTGTGTTGGCTGTCTGCTCAAGGGTTACTGGTAGGGAAGCCTGGGCTTTTGGTTGGTTACACTCAATTTGAGAATGTAAGCAACGGAGTTCTCTTTTCACCAAGCTGGTGTTTAGATCTTTAGTTCGACTACATGTCCATTTCTTAACTGCTCTCTAGTATTAGCTTAGTGTTAGGAGGATTGAATAAGGCAAGCTTTGAATGTCTTTGTAGTTACCTAGATGTTGCATCTTCTCTAAGGTCTCCCACAAGTCTTCCGATCGTGATTACACTGAGCTATAGTGTAGCCAGCATTCACTTCCATGGCCACAGCCCAATCAGATTACAGTTCCAATGCTAATTTCCTACCACATCACACAAAATGAAGCAGTACTCTATAGTGGGAACCGTATTTACCTGGGAATCTTGAAGCTTAAGATCAGTCACATGGAGGTGGTGGTGGTGGTGTGTTGTGTGGGGGGCAGAATCTTAACAAAAATAAGGCCACGAAAAAGCCATATGGATACTTATTATCTGGTAACCCATGTAAACAAGAGATTAAAGGGAGATACCCTGCATGGCTTGATAATGCAACTCCTAGAACCAGTGTCAGACGGTGGGATGACTCTGTAGGAACTGGTCTGGAAGGCTCTCAAAACAATTATAGGTTCTTGTCAGTCCTCTTGGTTGTTTACTAGAATTAGAGGTTACTCTAGTTACGACTATTGACTGTGACTTCAAGGCCAGCCTGATCTACATAGCAAGTTCCAGGCCAGCCAGTGCAGTACAATGAGACCTCGTGTCAAAATAAAAACAAAGCTATTGCACACTTTGGTTGAGAGACAGAAAACAAACTCCAACCAAGCTGGAAACTTCCTCCCTTATAGGTAGCTTTCAAAGAGTAGGACTGCACAATGTAAGCAGCTGGGAAAGACAGACTTAACCCGCTGTGAATTTCACCAGCTACAAAACCAACCTTCCAGGCAACACATGCCACCTGCGTAACAATGGCATGGCTGTCGTGGGAGCCATCAACCTCCCAGATTGGACTTGAGGCCTACTCCATAGGAGTGAGACCCATGTCACAGTTCATGTCTGGCTGGTCATAGGCCCAAGTTGTATTAGGGCAGGCCAAGATGAAGTAACACTTACTACTGTTAACTAAATTGACATAGCACCAAACTACATTCTAAATGTTTATATCACATTCTCAGCTTTAAATTCCTCTTTACAGTGAACAGAGGTCAGTGAAGACTAACAGGGTGTACAAAGTGTTCAGAACAAGTGGTGACTGAGTGCCTGAAACTTTAACAGTCTGAGGCTCAGGGATGACTGCAGAAGAGGCGTGCTGGAAAATGTGGAAGCAGGATGAGAGGAAAAAGGCTGTTAAAGTGCCAACTTATAGGCACGTCGCACGCCTTGCAACTATGAATTCACAGCAGCTATTCCTTGCCCTGGGCCAAGGCTTGCTCTGTCAACTTGCATGGGGCCCTACTCACTGCCGAACTAAGACTTGAGGAATCGTTTTTTTTTTTTTTCCCAGTTTTGTGCCTACTGCTGAGGCCACCATGCTCCAATGGATAGCTCTAAATGCATAGCATGCCCACATGGTCACAGACAGCCTTGGTTAAACTCAGTGGAATTCTCAAAGGAAGGTGAGAAAGATTTATAGGGAAGATGCGGCTAGGCAGGGAGAGGGAATCAAGTCAGGGTAGACCAGTGTTACAGTGTATGTGTATATGTATAGCATACAGTGTATGAGACAGTCAAGAACAAAAAGGGGTCTCCTGATTTTAAGCCCCCCACCCCACCCCAGTGAGTACATTTAACTTCTAGCTCCAGGGGTACCCAGGAAAGCTAATGGATTGCTGTTAGAAGTGACTTGTGATTGATGGGACAGAGCTAACAGTACATACCCCTGAATGTTTGGGCCATCTGATGGCTACAGTTAGGCCACATACCCCTGTCACCGGCTCTAAGAAGTGGGGCAGTTTTACCCAGGAAAGTAAGAGACCAGAATGGCTTTTTTCCTCATCCCTCCAGTTCCTAAGCCTGTTTTTGTAAGGTAGCTTTTTTTAGGTAGCAACCAGCGATGCACTGAGCTGCTCCCACTTCCAGAAATCTCAAACATTAGCTGCTTTGCAGATACTGTCCTTCCCAGCCACTGCTTGCCCCAGCTCACAACTGAAGCACTCCTCCACCGTCTGGAATCTGGACCATCTGGTGCTCTAAGAACAGTGTGAAGTGTGGGATCATCAAATTAGGACTCATCAGTGAAAGACTCCGGAATAAACATACTGTGACTAACCATGGCTGCAAGATGACCGGACCAAGAAAGAAACTCACAGAGGAACACACTGTAACTTTATTTTCTCTTTTATCTAGCACATACAATAAATGCTAAAACAAACTTCATGTTTGGAGTTGTGTATTCAATAAATGCAATAAACAGGTAAGCAGTGATATAGATAACAAATACAAGTATTATAAGGATTTTTTTTTAAAGTAAATGTCTGTTTAGAGTAAAATGCTGTTACAAAAGCCAGAACTGAATTCTAATAAAACAAGGCACAATGTTTAAGGCAAAATTTATGAAGAAAGAATATAAAGTTAATAAGATCATTTTTTAAATATCCTTTGGGGGAAGAGGCACAAGAATTTAAAATAGCTTAAACATTTTTAGAATATTAGCCATAATAAAGTAAAATAAATTTGATACAATAGGGCTATATTTTTTCCAGAAAACAGTCTCTACTGTTAAATCATATTTCTGAGTTACATTTTAATTATGTATAATCTTATACAGATATTTCTAATACATAGACTTTAAGTATAGAAAATTAAGGTGTTAGAACATATGTAATGATTTGACCAAAGTAAAAGGTATTTTCAGCATCCTTTGTTGTTTTTGGAACCCCCAATTTTAAAAAGCTAAGACTTGTTATTTAAGAAGCTTTTCCCATTGTTTTTGCTTATCACACACACAAAGTGGGCTGAGAATGTGACACACCTCAATACAAGTCTAGACATG
>NW_022196894.1:35810416-35811415 GCF_008632895.1 Mastomys coucha | reverse complement strand
CTGTTGTGGGCAAAGGAACCTCTCAGGAGCAGTTTTTTTCCCTCAAGTCAAATACAGATCACACAGCTCTTGCCAACAGATTTATCATATACTTTCTTTCCCACGCTTAGGGCTAAATGTAAGAAGCAGGCACTTTCAGACCACAAAGGACATTGCTGCCTACTATACTATTAAAAAGATCACACTACGACAGAAATATAAAACCGCACACTACTGAGTTAATGTTACGTAACATTGTATGCCTAATGTACAACTAGTGAAGGCTAAATAAACACTTTTTAAGCACTGGTATAGAGCTACGTGCTAAAGGTCATGCTGCCTAGAAGCCTACACAGTACCTTCACTGTGGTATATGCCTAGTCTAACTTAAAAACTCAGTATCTTGGGCTAAATAAAGAACAATACTTACAATAAAATGTCTACTTTTAGATGAAAGGCAAATCATTTAGGCAAAGGCACTTTAAAACTAAATATAGCTAAATAATCTTACACATATACGTTTACTGGTAAAGTTGTATCCACAAGCACTCACATGGAAACACATTTGTAAATAACTACCACTAAATACTTGATCTGTAGTTTTAAAAAACACAACGAAAAGGTAAACACTGACAAGGCCACCTGCTGTATGATAAACACCAGGTCAAGAAGGGACTACTTTCCAACTCTGGGAAGAGCAAGGCTGAAGAAAGCCTACAGCTCGCTGGCTCTCCTTTATGAGGAGCAATGTGAATAGCTTCCCAGCAGTAGGAACCAATATAATAATTAATGATAATAATGATAATACTAAACTTAGTGATAAGGTTTTTAGATAATAATACATTATTACTCTACAGGGCCTTACTGGCTCAGAGATTTGCCTGGGTACTTAAGATTTCTCTTTCCCTACCCCTTGCTGCTTTAAAAGATTTGTTTCATCTAGCATTCCAGCAAACAGTCTCTTCTTGATTCTTCATTTAAACCCAGTATTTCAGCATCTGTTAGAAGTGGTCTGCAGGG
>NW_022196894.1:35809392-35810405 GCF_008632895.1 Mastomys coucha | reverse complement strand
AGGTATTGGAAATCAGGTACAGCTAATTTGAATTCTACAAACTGGGATATTTCTGTGTTTAAAAAAAAGACACAGCTGCTGGGCGGTGGTGGCGCACCCATTTAATCCTAGCACTTGGGAGGCAGAGGCAGACAGATTTCTGAGTTCTGAGTTCGAGGCCAGCCTGGTCTACGGAGTGAGTTCCAGGGCTACACAGAGAAACCCTGTCTCGAAAAACAAAACAAAACAAAACAAAACAAAAGAATTAAAAAAAAACACAGCCACTCAGCACATGGTCCTGCCTTAGGTTGAGAGTACCAGAGACCTATTCCGCTGAGCTTAGGTTTTCACAATGCACCTTCTTCCCGTACAGACAATGCCATGACAAGCGATTATCCCCTGTGATGTCAAATTGTCACAGTCTCTCTCTAGTCCACTCTCTCAGAAGTCCAGGTGAAGCAGTCCTTGTGTGAAAATGGGCAGATGGGCCTAGACACCTAATTGAGTTGTAAAATAACAGTTCCCAAACTAGAAACCTTTTTAAACAGCTTTCCCATGAGAATATGCCTTTAATTTAGTTGTAAAATAGTAACATTTAGGCTAGAAGATCCAGAATTGAACTCTGATTGCTCTGGGAATGAGCTAGCTTTCAGATGAAGAGGGGAGATGCTCTGGGAGTGAGAGAACTTTGATTGTCTGTAATGAACCTGGCTTGAGATTAAAAACTCAAAAATTTAAAAGTAACAAGTTTAACATTATCTTGAGGATGTCTCAGGCACTTTAGTTACAAATTATCAATGGTTGGGTCCAAGGCATGGCCTCAAGGTGTAAAGGGAAGACGCTGTTAACTCTTAGAAAAATGTGGAGGCTATTTCAGCCAAGTGAACTTCGTTGGCTATAAAATGTTTAGCCATTATTTTGGTAGAAAACATGTTTATTAAAAAGATTTTGGATCTGAATCCACTAAACAAATCAATGTTTTAGGCAGCCATTGTGTTCCAACACAAACAGAGCCTCTTCCCCAGATTAAAGTG
>NW_022196894.1:35783437-35806375 GCF_008632895.1 Mastomys coucha | reverse complement strand
CCAAGCCAATGGCCCCAAGAAAAAAGCTGGAGTAGCCATTCTAATATCGAATAAAATTGACTTTCAAAAAAAAAAAGAAAGTCTGAGAAGGAATTAATAGTCACATGTGTATATTTTACTTTTAATTTTGAAATCAAAATTATATTTAAAAAATGTCCAAATATCACAAGTAATTGAAAGCTCTGATATATGTATGTGCCCATATATCAATATACAAATTAAGGCTTAATTTTAGTACTTGCTAAATAGTGACTACAGCACACAATTTAATTATTTGTACTGAGGTGAGGGAGAAAATGAGATTAAACATGTGACTTATATATAATTTTTTCTCATAAAAGGGCTGTAGAAGTTATAGGGTGTATACATAAGTTTATAGGAAATATAAAAGTATGTATACAAACAAATTTTAACACTTTGTTTACTTTGGATACATATCAGTTTTTGTCTAAAAGTCTTTATTATGTAATAGGCCAAATATCAACTAATAGTTTATAATTTGATATAACTGAGTCTCAAATATTGAAAAGATATTGCCTCTGAAACCTTTTCTAGAGTAATTAATACTCTTTTGTAAAGGTATTGAGATTTCCTATCAAATTAGATCAATGTACACTGAAAAATTCAAAGTCTTAACCTCTTGCACTGAAGCAGAAGCAAAAATTGAAGGCAGAATTCCAATTTACTTCTGTGGCCTGTAATTTACTTTTGTGGCCACTAGATGGCACTACGTGGTTGTGCAACTTTAGCTTGCACTGCACTGCAAGGAGAGACTGAGCAACCATGGCGGGGAAGTAGGGGGCAATGTTAGGCATGGCACCGAAACGAGTGTATCCATCCTTGATGACTACCACCTCGGCTGCCCCGGAGGGGTCCCAGCACCCTGGCCAGGCCACTCTAGTCTCTGCCGCCAAGCTGGGCAGGCTACGTGTGTGCATTTGTGCGTGGTGATGAAACATAAACAAAATGGCACTGTAGCTGCCTCAGTGTGGGACTTTACACTGCTGCCACTTGCACCACTTGTAGGCCCAACTCTAGTCCCCGCCATCCCGTGGACTGGCTCTTTAGCAGTGCCCCAAATAGCGGTGGTCACTGGATGGGATGGGGCCTGCACCTCTCAGACTGCACTCTGCACAGAACTCCCAGACACCCACACACAGCCTCTCTGCGGAGCATGCTGTGGTGCGTGAGGTACCCTGGGAACAGTAGGGCCCCTCTGCCTCTCAGGAGTCGCCCTTTGTCCTGTGCAGTTTAGCGCAGCTCAGGAGAGCTGAGGAAGGCCACACTGCCACAAAAGCACCCAGTGGCCTCATCCCTGCAGTGTTTTTACCGGGGCTGGGCTCTCGCCCCTGGCTACTGCTCCTTTCAGCAAATCCTACCTGCGTGTGCCACCACAACTGGCCAGCGAGCTTTGTTCTTGGGCAGATCCCAGCTCAGAATCTCTCGGGACTTGTGAGAGCCGCCCTGCATCTGCAGAGTTTGGCCAGGGCAGAAAGCCAAACACAGCTCTGTGTTGTGGGCGTGCAGGGCAGGAATCCGAGTGGGCAGAGACCTGCTCAGAACCGTGCTCTCACCCATATTACAGAGTTCCTGCCTCAGCCAGGCCATACCTCCCCACTCACACTGGAGGGTGCGCAGTGCTCACTAACCCACAGCCACCATGTTGACCACGTGTAAACACCACTAAGACAAGACACAGACTTACAATCACTCATCAAGACAAAGACAGACACAAACCGACATGTAACACAAAGTTGAAGAGTAGGAATTTCTTATGAATAAGCCATAGAGAAAGTGAGACCTCCTGGTTTGGTGGCTGCATGTGGGATGGATCCCCAAGTTGGGTAGTCTCTGGATGGCCTTTCTTTCAAACTATGATCCACACATTGTCTCCATATTTCCTCCTGTGTATACTTTGTTCATCCTTCTGAGAAGCATTGAATCATCCACATGTTGGTCTTCCTTCTTAAAACTTTACATGGTCTGTGAATTGAATATTGAGTATGCTGAATGTTTGGGGTTGTATCCACTTATCAGTGAGTACATACCATGTGTATTCTTTTGTGCATGAGTTACCACACTCAGGATAATATTTTCAAGTTCCCTCCATTTGCAAGCGAATTTCATGAAGTCATTGTTCTTAATAGCTTAATAAGACCAAAACCTGAAAAGCTTGTCCTGTGATTGGTAGTAGTAGGAGCGTTTCCTCTTTTCTCTGAGCCTCAATGTCCCAGATCATGTAAGCCTCCACAACTTTGATGTAGGTACAAAGCCTTGTGGCAAATTACAGACTAAATTTCCTATATCCTTATAAGGATGTTTCCAGCAAGCACCTTGAATGCCTCTTAATGAAAATGAAGTATTCATTGCATCTCATCAACAGACAATGTTATATACTCATCCTCAAAATTCCTTCCCATTTTGAGAGATTTATATTATCCTTGTTCACCCCAATAAATTCAGTTGCTTCACCAAAAAAAAAGAAAAAAAGAAAAAAACATTTCCAGAGAAGACTATTTCTCTTGAACTCACCATGATTGATATCCTGCTAAACCTCCCACACAGCTAAGCTTAATTCCTTCTACTACAGCTCAGTGTACAACAGTGCCTGGATATATCAAAAGGGAAAGTAAAATGTATCTGGACACTGGTGTGTAACATCGATTCAGCTGGACCTCTGATCTGAGAAGAGAAAAAGAAATAGCAAACCTTTTAGAACTTCACATCAGCCCAAAATCCCTTCATCTCCACATGTCAGGATCACCCATCTATCATTTCTTCCTCATGCCCACAAATTATTTGTCTGCTGCACTTTCTTATTTTGTCTTCCAAGATATAAACTGATAAAGTGCTATACTGCAGTGTTCTGCCAGCGGACCCTACACGATAGTGGACTGTCCTGGATGGGAGACGAACTGGACCTGTGAATATAAGCGGGTGGGGGAGCAAAGAGAAACCACACCAAGTAGATGTATCAAGGTGTACTTTACTTAGGGTGCAGAGTGTTTATATAGTAAAAGGCAAAAATGAAACCACAACAATCAGACTTTTAACATAAACATGAGACCAGACGAAGGGAAACTGGCAGTCTGTTCACAGCAGGAACTTTAAGTGTGAGTTCTGGCAGAACTGAGCTGATTGTCAGTCTTTGATCTCCACAGTCAGAGTTTAGCACCACAGGTGGGCAGCCTCAGTCTGGGGCCTGCCACAGCATTCTTTCGCTTTAGGCTGAGCAGCATTCTTTTGCTTATGGGAACAGGGGAGGGAGACCACATTTCACCTTCTTTCATTTAGAAACAAATGTAGGATAAAGGTTGTAAGCTCGACACATTTGTATGGGAATCATCACGTTGATTTGAGCTTCTCTCTGGCTCTATCATCCCAGGCTTATTTTGCACAGCAAGAAGCAGGCTCATGACATGTCTTTATCACAGACACAGCCACTGGGCATGTGCCTTTTCCTGGGCTGACTTCACCACCAGAGAGACCACTTCTTTCTGCACCATCCATCCATACAAAATGCAAAGATGTGCCTTTTAACACCTGCAGAGTCCGGGAGCTGCCATAATTTTCTGAAAGCAGCTAATGTAATCCTGGCTGGGCTGCTCACGTTGGGCCCCTGCTGAGTTGCAAGTCTTCCATCCACTTGGGCTCTAGAGTTGGTTGCCTAGGGGACAGGTCTCAATAACATGCAAATTAGTCCTTTGATGACTCCGGTAGTCGAATTAATCTTTGAAATGCTGGAATCTCAGTGGTGTGCCAGCAACTTCAGGATGTCACTTGATTTCAGAATGTAAACATTGTAACGATAGCCAACACTCTCATGCTCCAGGTGAGCCACGGTTTGTTTTCAGGAGTAAACAGTTTGGAATAAACGGGAAAAACACGTTCAAAACTGGTAGGAAAAAGCCTGTCAGCTTGAACAAAAGAAAATGAAAGAAAAATGGAAAATAAGGAACTTTCCATAGCAATCTTAGCTTACTTGCTAAGACAGCAGCTGCTCTGAATCAATCTGGCATACCAATCTCTCTGGGAGATATCGCATCTCCTCTTCTTTTTGGGAAAAAAATGCAGAATGAACCTCTGCCCCAAACCAACACGGTGTCTAGTCCATGCCATGCATCAGTGAGAGGGTCTCTCCAACGTACTGTGGCATAAGAATTAATAGATTCGGAATGCCAATGTCGGTCCGCCACAGATCAACCTTTAACATCAGTCTGCAGAAAGTTCAAAATGAAAAGAACAAAGGCAAGATGTGCCTTTGGAGACCTCTGGAGGAAGAGGTTCCCTCCCTTGGTCTTGAAAAGCCAATTTTTAATCGTGCGATGAGCACATTCAACAATACCTTGTCCCATAGGGTTATATGGGATGCTGGTCTTATGAAAAATGCCAAAATCTTTGCAAAAAGAAGTAAAATTTTTACCAGTGTAAGAAGGCCCATTGTCCGTCTTAACTGTTTTGGGCATACCCATAACACTGAATGCTTATAAACAATGGTCCATAACATTTTTTAGAGGCTTCTCCTGATTGCAGGGAAGCAAAAATAAATCCTGAACAAGTATCAGTGCAGACATGTATATATTTAAGCTTTCCAAATTCTGCATAATGTGTTATATCCATTTGCCAGATACTATTAGGTATAAGTCCTCTTGGGTTTACCCCCAAATGTGGGACTGGGGATAAAATGACACACTTAGGGTACTGTCTAACAATCATTCTTGCTTGTTCTCTGGAAATTTTATGTTTGAGCCTCAGAGTTTGGCTGAATAGATGGAAATTATCATGATCCTGTTTGGCTAAGGCTACAGGGTCTGAAACTAAAATCTCTCCTGTAAGAGCTTTGTCAATGAGGTCATTGCCTCTGGCTAATGGCCCTGGCAGGACAGAATGAGCCCGAATATGATTAATATAGAATTGATTTTTTTACGTGCAAGAATGATATTTTGTAACTGAGCAAATAGAATTCCTACTGGCGTGTCCAGCTTAAAATTGCCCACAGTTTCAAGCAAAGGTAAAGAATTGAAGATGTAGAAGCTGTCGGTGTATAAGTTAAATGCATCAGGCACAGCTTCAAAGACCTTTAAAACCGCAGCTAATTCAGACAATTGAGCGGAGATACCAGGAGTTTTTATAACCACCTGTTGGTTATTAATGAGATATCCAGCTCTTTCTTTAGACATGCCATCAGTAAATACCACAAGGGCATTGTCTAGTGGCTTCCAAGCCGTTACCTTTGGAAAAATTACTTCATGTGCATTTAAAAACTTTATTAACTTGTCCTGGGGATAATGATTATCTATAGTTCCCTGAAATCCAATTTGAGCAAGCAGATAATCTGTGCTATGTTGCTTAAGCCAGGAGTCTTGCTCTAAAGTAAAAGGTTGAATGATAACATCTGGCTCCTTGCCAAAATAAGTTAGTGCTTGTTTTCTACCAAGCACGATAAGTTGTGCAACAGCTTCATAATATGGCAAGATATTAACGTTTAGGAGACACCCTAGAATGGATCCACATAATAGGTGCCTTCTGCCACAGCAATGCCGTAGGGGCATGACTAGTATTGAAAACCAATAAATGCAAAGGTAAAGAATAATCTATGTAAGAAATAAATTTATTCTCAATAGCCTTTTCTACCTGCTGTAAAGCAGATATTCCTTCTTTAGTTAAGGTCTAGGAGAATTCAGATCAGAATTACCTCTAAGAATATCAAATAAGGGCTTCAAGCCTCCTGTGGTAAGTTTTAGATAGGGACGAAACCAGTTAATATCACCTAATAATTTTTGAAAATTATTTAAAGTTTTTAATTTGTCTCTACATATAACTATTTTTTGAGGAATAACAGCTCGATCCATAAGTGTAAAACCTAAATAATTATATGGATCTTGAGTCTGTACCTTTTCTGGGGCAATTTGTAACCCCTCTCATTAAAAGCAATTTGTAAATCTTTATAACATGAAAATACATCTTGGGGAATTTTCCCAGCAATCAAGACATCATCTGTGTAATGGGCAATGTAAATCATTGGCCATTTCTTCCTTATAGGTTCTATTACTTGTGCCACAAATTTCTGACATAGCATAGGACTGTTTGTCATCCCTTGAGGAAGAACAGTCCATTCATATCTCTTTTCATAGGTTCCTTAAAATGGAAACTTTACATAGGTTCCTTTACAAATGGAACACTGAAAGCAAATCTCTCACAATCTTCAGGGTGCAAAGGAATTGTAAAAAAGCAATCTTTTAAATCCATAACTATTTTGTAAAATCCTTTTGGAATTGCCACGGGAGATGGCATTCCAGTCTGTAATACTCCCATTATAACCATAGTTTCATTAACCTTTCTTAAATCTTGCAACAGTCTCCATTTACCTGATTTTTTCTTAATCACAAATATAGGCATGTTCCATGGGGAATTTGATTCCCTCAGGTGCCCTGCTTCCAATTGCTCCTGCACTAGCAATGAAGCTGCTTCTATTTTCTCTTGAGACAAAGACCACTGATAAACCCACACAGGAGTATTATTAATACACTTGATTTTATCTGCATGGGGCACAGGAAAGACAGTGGCCGCTATGGAAAATGTGTCAAACTTTTATCATCATTATAAGGCTTATGGCCTCTTTATGTTCTAATGTCCCGTTTGGACTCTTGCCTATTAGCTAGCTCTATTAATGCATGTCTTTTTACCCTATATCCCCTTTGCTCTGAGTAGCTTGTCCACATTCCGGGTCACTTCCCTTGAGATATCTGAACCCGTAATTCTTCACCGTCCATAAATCCCTAGGTGGACCTGAGTACCGGGTCAGCACTTTCTCCTACCTAGAATCCCCCATAACTTTCTCACACTGAATCTTGACCAGCACTAGTCAGATCCCTTACCATGTGGAAATGGCCACCTCTGTTTCCTTTCTTCCTTTATTATTATACAGAGCTCTGTAACCCGATGGTATGGTCCTTCAGTTCATTTCTCTCGTGTCCAAGCCGCACATTTAACGCCATATGTAGTGTTCTGCCAGCGGACCCTACACAATAGTGGATTGTCCTGGATGGGAGTTGAACTGGACCTGTGAATATAAGTGGGTGGGGGAGCAAAGAGAAACTACACCAAGTAGATGTATCAAGATATACTTTACTTAGAGTGCAGAGTGTTTATATAGTAAAAGGCAAAAATGAAACCACAACAATCAGACTTTTAACATAAACATGAGACCAGAGGAAGGGAAACTGGCAGTTTGTTTATAGCAGGAACTTTAAGTGTGAGTTCTGGCAGAACTGAGCTGATTGTCAGTCTTTGATCTCCACAGTCAGTGTTTAGCACCACAGGTGGGCAGCCTCAGTCTGGGGCCTGCCATGGCATTCTTTCCCTTTTGGCCAAGCAGCATTCTTTCACTTACAGGAACAGGGGAGGGAGACCACATTATACCTTTTAACAAAAGCAACTGCCACCGGCCAGTTTCTGCCAGCATACAGCCAAAATTCACATGCACTTGACCTGTCAAACAGGCTTGCATTCTTATGTTTCTCTCAAGGTCCACTGCCATGGCAGGAAAACCAAAACCAACAAAAGGAGAGGCAAAAGTAATATTCAAAGGGACTTTATTCCTTGTGGATAGGATCTTATAAACTTTTGGTTGGGTCATGTTATAAAAGTTGATGCTTTCTATTGGCTAGGTTTGGGATGCCTCATCTGTGTGTGGAAAGGCTTCTGGTGTTGCCTCTACATGACTTATTATCATAGTCCTCTGCATGGGTATTTTGGTCACAAAATTTGAAGATAGGCTCCTGGTTGGGAGTATATTTAAAAGCCTAACATTCTCAATTATGAGAATTGACAGTTTTGCTGAACTGTTAAACCTTACCAGGATTTCTGTCTGGAGGCATAGTCCACTGCCCCACAATTTATAACTGGTCAGGGAAGAAATAAAGAAATAAGTTAAACTTTCTAGAATGCAATGAAAATAAAGGTACAGCATTATAAATGTATGTGCCACAATGAAAGCAGTTCAAAGAGGAAAGTTCATAGCTCTATGTGCCTTCATAAAAAAAATAAAAATTAAAGATCTCTCACACTGGAAACTTAACAGCACATCTGAAAATTCTAGGACAAAATGAAGCATATACACCAAAGAGAAGTAGCTGATAGGAAATAGTCAAATTTCATACTGAAAGACTATTAATTAGAACCAAAGAGAATACAAAGAATCAATAAACCAAGATCATGTTCTTTGAAAAAATAAGTAAGATACACAAACCTCTAGCCAAGCTGACTAAAAGGCACAGAGAATGTATCAAAATTAACAAAATATGAAATTGAAAGGAAGACATAAAAAGTAGAAACAAGGAAATTAAAATAAAATACTTCTAACTTCAAAACCTATACTATACAT
This sequence comes from Mastomys coucha, assembly GCF_008632895.1. NCBI lineage: Eukaryota > Metazoa > Chordata > Mammalia > Rodentia > Muridae > Mastomys > Mastomys coucha. The sequence continues at coordinate 35,797,989 of NW_022196894.1, read as the reverse complement.
TCAAGATCAGGTAAACTATCTAAAGGGACCTATAAACTTTAAAACAATGAAAGCAGTTATTAAACCTCCCAACCAAAAAACTAATAATAATAGACCCATAAAATAATAGCTTTAGTCTAGAATGTTACCCAACTTTCAAAGAACTAGTCCTAATACTTCTCACACTAGTCCATTAAATAGAGTCAAAAGAACACTGCCAATGTCATTCTATGAGGTGACAATCACTCTGATATCTAAGCCACACAAATACTCAATAAAGAAAATTTCAGAAAAATTGCTGTTATGAACATCAATGCAAAAATACTTAATAAAATTTTCAGAAAATTGAATCCAAGAACACATCAACAAACATCATTCACCATATCAAATAGGCTTCATCTCAGGGTTGCAGGGAAGGCAAAGTGTATAAAAATCCATCACACAATCCACCTTATAAAAAATTGAAAAAAATCACATGACCATCTCATCCAATGTTGAAAAAGCCTTTGACAAAATATAACATTGCTTTGGATGTTAAAATTCTTGGTGTTATCAAGTATACAATATGCATTCCTAAACATAATAAAACACAATATACAGCAAGTCAATAACCAATATCAAAGCAAATGGAGAGAAATATCAACAAATTGCACTAAAATTCTGGATAATAGAAGAGTGACCATGTTTTCTGCTGCAGTGCTTCCAAGACCTCCCCTCCCCCTGGGGTCATGCTTGTCACTGTGTGCCTGAGTAGGGGACCACCACACTGGATACTGGGTGCCTGGTGGCTGATAGACAAAAGAGGGGAGGGTAGAATGACCTATACCCAGGCAGAATTTCAGTGCTCTGGGAAGCACAAGTATAGGTGTCTGCCTTCACACTCTTTTCCATCAGGGAGTGTCAGAGTCCCAGTCCTCAAGGTACAGAGATAACGAGACACCTGCAAGGAGTCCCTTGCCCTCCCGAAAGCCAGGGATGTAGGTTCCTGCCTCTGGACATCACAGGTGATGCTGGATGTCATGGGAGAGGCTGAGACTGAGGGGAGAAGAGGGTGAGGAAAGAAGCAGCAGCATGGCTGTCCTGTGTTAGCTCAGGGCAGGAGTCGCTGGTTTGTGTCTAGTTGCTGTAGATGCTGGAGCTGTGAGACACATTAGTTGAAAGGAGACAGTCATATTTGTAAGATGTTTTATTATAGAAAAAAGAGAAAAGAGGCCAGCCATGACCACATGGAGAGAGAGAGAAAGGAGAAGGAGAGGAGAAGAAGAAAGAGAGAAAAGGGTAAGGGATAAGAGGAAGAGGAGAAGAGAAGAAAAGAGGAGAGGAAGAAGGCAAGAGATAAAGAGAGCAAGAGAGCAAGAGGAGAAGAGGGCAAGAGAGAGGTGAGGGGGCAAACTGTGCTTTATATTGTGGGGCTGAGCTACCTGTTTGTGTGTTGCTGTCCAGCAGCAACCTTAAGGAATGGGTTACCTGGAATTTGGAGTTAGAAAGAAGTAGGAAGAGATAAAAGAGATAGGAGGAGACAGGGTGGCCAAAATTATACTTACCCATGAGGAAGGTACCTTAAAACATTAGACAGGAGCCTTTAATACTCAGCCATCTTGAACCTTTAATAATATCCTTTGTTCACCCAACATCAATCAGCATCTTCTTAGTCTCTATAGCAGGCAGGACTTCTGAATGAAACTAGAGCCAGTAATGAGGCATGGCAAATAGCAGGAGGTGGGCAGAGAGGTGTGGTTAGAGGGTTACATTTGTGGGGCAGGGCTTACCTGGCTGTGGTTAGTTGACTGGGGGTAGGGTCCAGCTAGAATGCTGGGAGCTTGGGGCATTGTTTACATAATAGCACACACCTCTCCTGTGGGGAGCTGTGGGGAGTGCTGGGGGCTGTCGGGGAGGTTGTGACTGAAACAGGGGCCAGGAACCCAGGAGGTGTGGCCAAACACTTTCCATCCCATGCAGGCAGAAATTGTCACTCACCGGGTCTCTGGAGTTCCAGACCTGTTAATCTACAAAGACTAGGTTGCCTGAACAGACCATAGCCCCACAGTCTACCATGCTCATGGATCAGAGAGATTAAAAGGGTGAAAATAGCCATCTTACCTAAAACAAACTACAGATTCAATGCAATTCCCATCAAATTCCAATGAAATTATTTACAGATCTCAAAAACACAATCCTCAACTTCATATGGAAAAAAATTACTAGAAAATATCATCCTGAGCAATGTAACTAGGAACCAAAAGTGTCAGGAGCCATAATAAGACAAGTTAATAATTAGCAGTTTATCATCCTGAAATGGCCTGCTTTGGATTGTTATATAATCTGCAATAGGTGCACCCCTATTAAGCAAGCCTGTAAGGGACTCATTTTAGGAAGGATTGCAGCTATTAATATGCTTTTCCTGTTATTATTGTACATATATAATAATGTACAATAGCACTAACTAATAGCATGTCTCTTTGGAGCAGGTCTCTGCAGATGCATGAACATGTACTGTCTTAGAGTGATGCTATATAGGTAAATAGATGACATAGGTCTTAATGATGGTCCTATAAGAATTCCTAAAATTATATCAGTGATTCTAAGCTCATTTATAGTGGTCCTGCTATTAGGTCCTATTCTGATAGTCAAAACTGCAATGAGAACTCTGCCAGGCTCCTGAGTGTCACGAGTAAATTGCTCTTAGATGGTAACCAGACTTTCTCCTACTCAGAGCACATTCCAAGAGGTTGTAAAACAATTAACCAAAGATCATAAAAAGGGAACTAATAATTTATTATAGGTGCTAAGACATAAGATAAAGTATTTACTGGGTTTATCTGTACAAACTTCACTAATAACTTAGTTATGGAAACCTTCAGTGAACTTGTAGAGCTGAGACAGGTGATGAATGTTTAGCTAGATAATTACTCCTAATGGATATGCATGGAAACATTCTCTGTTGTAAACTTCTATTTCAATTCATGATTTGATTTTCTGTGTGAACTTTTGATGAACTTTTTAGCATGTGAACATGTATACTGAAAGATACATAAGGGCTGAGGACAAAGAGAAGAGAGAGAACCGGGGAACTGAGGTGAAAGAAACAGAGGTAAGGAGAAGTTTTTAGACAGAACACATTATAGATTAGAAGGAGAATGCAGAGAGGAATAACTTAGAAACTATAGGTAACATAGAATACTGAGAGAGCAATGTGCAGAATGCAGAGGGAAAGAGGAAAAGAGAAGATGCTGCAGAGAGCAGAAGGAATCAGGCTGGCTTCTCCTTACCCTGGAACAAAACAGTTCCTATGATAAGGACAAGGCAGGCTTAGTCTTATTAAAAGAAACAAAGCTTTTTTTCTTACAAACATTGGTTTAATTCATTTAACATTAAAAGTGTAGAAGCCTTTTCTTTCTCTATGTAATAAAGATTGGAGCTCCATTTTTCATTCAGAATGAGTGAGTTCTTTCTGCACTGGTGCTTGGTCTTTTGCTTCATATGCATATGCCAGTATGGATGTGTGTGTAAGTATATAATTGTGAGAATATATGCATGTGTATGTTTAAGTATGTAATTGTGAGAATGCATGCAAACTGGGTCCAATTGGGTATGAATAGAAATGTATAAATGAATAAATGAGCATGTATGAATCTGTATATTAACTTGTGTGAGATTATGCATATTCACTTATGTAAAAGATTTTTTCTTCTGTGAATGTTATTCTCTTCTCCTGATTCAATAGAAGCTTATTGCTCCAAACTCCCCTTGCCCCCCAGCCCCACAATCAAGAGGCATCTGGACAATAGGGAAAAGGATCTAGCAATTAATCCTTTACTTAATCTCCTGCTGCTTTAGTGTGGGGTGCTAAGTGCCTGAGACTATAGTCCCTGGCCTCAGAGGATCACAGAAGGCAGGTCAGCTACAATAGCACAGTAACTTAGACTTAGATAAGTAAACATTTTATTATACAGCAACCCTATATTTTTCATAAGACAGAGTCTTACCCCCAAAATTCATAAGACAAAGTCTTATGAAATACCTTCTGCTTATGCTCTTCCCCCTCTGCTGCCCCAAAAGAACCAACAAGAAAGAAGAAATAAGCACCTCCCCCCCACACTGGGTCGGGCCCTGGAACCAAAAGACTTGAATGATATATACCAACTTGTAAGTGAATATTACCCATAAAGTATAGGATACACAAGTCCAGGAAGCTAAGCAAGAAGGAAATCTCACACAAGGGTGCTTGAATCTCAGTAGGGAGAATAAAATAGTCATAGGAAGGAGATAAAGGGGGGGACTGGGAAGAATGAGGGTGATCAAGTTCAAGGTCAGATGCAAAGAGAGACTGGTGAGAGGTACAGAGGAACAAGAAAGAAAATCTGTAGCTTGCAAGATTGCAGTATGTGGGTCTTTCTGTGATGTGCCAAAGAGAAGAGATAGGGGTGGCTTCCAGGTATCAATACATGTGACCTTAGGTGAGATGAATGGCAGTGGAAATATGAAACCTGAAGAGGCCACCTGCTATAGCGAGGCAGGACACCCCCAGTAGAGGCATAAGGACACCAATTAACCTACAAAATTTTTATTCCAATGTTTGTTCTATGGACAATATATGCAGGGACAAAGATAGAATGGCCACCAAATAACTTGCCCAACATGAGAACCATTCCATGAGTAAGCAACAATGCTCAACACTATTAATAATGCTTTGTTATGCTTGCAGACAGAAGTCTAGCATAACTTTCCTTTGAGAGTCTCTACCCAGCAGATCACTGAAACAGCTGCAGAGACCCACAGTCAAACATAGCCTGGAGACTCGTAAGAAAGAATAGAGGTTGTGAGCCTAGCCTTTAACGGCTGAGCCATCTCTCCAGCTCACAGACATCTATGGATCTGAGTACAGGGTCTCCAGTGAAGGAGTTAGAGAAAGGACCAATGGAGCTGAGGGGTTTGCAGCCCCTTAGGATGAACAACAATATGAAATAACTAGTACCCTCAGAGTTCCCAGGGTCTCAACCACCAACCAAGGACTGCACATGGAGGGGTCTGATTGTTCTGGCAGCATGTGTATAGTAGAGGATTGCAATTTGATCATCAATAGGAGGAGAGGAGCTCGGCCCAGTGAAAGTTCTGTGCCCAGTGTAGGGGAATGCCAGGGCCAATAAGTGGGAGAGGGTGGGGTGGCAGGCATGGGGAGGGGGGAGGCAATAGGGGTTTGTTTTTGTTGTTTTTGTTTGTTTCTTTGTTTTTTGGAGGGGAAACTGGGAATGGAGAAATTTACATGTAAATAAAGAAAATATCTAATAAAAACATATTCTGTCAATATCATAATCACAAATTCAGGCTCTTAAACTTCCTTTGCTAATGTTTTAAGTTTAAACTCAAAAAAATGCTTCACATTGTGCTAAACATCTGTAAATATAGTCTTCTGAAAGAAATTATAAAGCCCCCTACACTGTTTTCTGTTAAAACAGTGTTCATGATTTTAACCCACAACTATTTCCCAAGCTGTTAGTATCACACAAATGTTTGACTCTATTGCCTACTCTACTGTGTAGGTTTCAATAAATTTAAAAATTCTCATAAGCTTCAGAGAATCAACTTGCATACACCTCTTACAGGAGAAAATGGGAAATAAAATAATCATGGGAGATAGACAAGTGGAGAAAACAGCAGGAGAGGGGGTATGGGAGGAATGGTGCAGTTCAGGATCAGGTGTAGGCAGGGAAAGGAGAATGGCCAAATGGACACGTGAATGAATAGAAATATGTAACTGGTGTGGGTGGTGAGGTTTGTAACATTCCATTTGAATTGCCAGAGACCTGCAATAGACAAGGCACCTGAGAATCAATGGGGCTTGATTTAAGTGAGACTCAAAGCACTGGGAATTTGAAAACTGAAGAGGCCACCTCCTATAGCTAGGCAGGAACCCCAGTGGTATGATAGGGACACGAACACACCAGAAAAATTTCAAAAAAATTTATCCTCTTTACATAAAACACATGGATAGGGGATGGAGCAGAGACTGAGGGAATGGTCAAGCAATAACAGGCCATACTAGAGTCCCATCCTATAGGCAAGCAAGAATCCTTGATAATATTAATGATACTCTGTTATGTTAGCAGACAGGAATTTAACATGGCTGTTCCATGACTGGCTCCACCCAGCATCTGACTCAGACAAATCCAGGAACCCACAGCTTAACAGTGGATGGAACTTGGGAACTCTTTGGGGAAGGATTGAGAACATTTAAGAGAATAGAAATGCCACAAGAAGACAAACAGAGTCAACTAACCTGGATTCTTAGGGATTGCAGAGGCAGAACCAACAACAATAAGAGCATACTTGAGCTGGGGATAGAACCCCTGCACATATATAGCAGACCTTCAGCTTAGTCTTCATTTGGGTCTTGAAGTACTGGAATAAAGGCAATCAAAATGGCTGTTGCCTGTCTGTAGGATATGTTCTTCTAGCTGGGAAACCTTATCTGGCCTTAGTTGGAGATGATTCCCCTAGCCATAGAGATACTTGATATGCCAAGGTGGGGGATAACCAAGGATTCCTACACCTTCTCAGTGGAGAAGAACAGGGAGTATATCAGGAAGGATTGTGGAAGTCAGTAAACAGAAAGGGGTGTCAGTGATGGGTACTTAAAGTAAATAAATATAAATTAATAATAAAGAAAGAAAGAAAAGATAAAAGCCATTGCACTAAACTTATTCGTAGGTCTGGTCTGTTTCTTTTATGTATTTTCTTTCTATTTTAGCCGTTACAACATTAGGAACAATATGCATGACATGAGAAATTTAGTATAAATGAACCTTATGATAAAGAATACAATATAGCTACAATTAATATGTTCAAAGATCAAAATAAGGATAAATATAATGTCCTTAATGAAAATTGAAGAAAAAAGACCACTTAATGTAACAATGAAAACAATTTAAGATGTAAAAATAGAAGTAAATTCACTAAAGAAAATTTAAAATGAAATAAAATTGAACATCAAAAATTTAAGATATCAAAAAAAATCTTTTGGAAAAATAAACACCAGGAAACAAATCCCAGACACTCATAGGATAGACAACTGTATATGTATGTGTACCAGATAATTGAGGCATTGTGAATATTTGGAGAGAGAGTGGGCATGATAGTAGAAAGTATTAAGAAATTATTTCACTCTGCAGAATCTAGTGTAACCAGAAAGCATGTTCCTGAGTAATTAAAGCAGACTATGATATTAAAGAGATAGATCTGAGAGCTATAAAGGGTGCTAGTAATATTTTGCTTAGAGAAATTAATGTGATGAGGTAATAGTGTCTAATAAGACAATGAATGAGGACAAAACTGGGCATCATATGTTTGACCTGGGAGAGACACAAAAGCAACATTCACCAAAACAGTCAGAGCATTATTCACTAGGAGGTAAAGTCTTAGCCTCACAAAGCCAGAGGAGAGACTTTTGGCTTATTAGCAGGAATTTCCTAGAACACAGGAGGCAAGGACAAAAACTGAGCAGAGTCTCATCCACGGGATGAATCTGTTGCCTATGAGCTAGAGGTTATGGATAGGTTCCAAGTGAAGTTCAGACTACCATAGAGAGAACAGAAATCTCACACAAGAGATTTATTAGAAGAGAAATTTCCAGGAAAGTGGCTGCTTCTGCTCAGTCAAGAATCACCAGGGAACTAAGCAAAAAAACAAGGCTTATTTTGGATTTCTTGAAGAGCAGATGTTTTTAGGGTAGACATTTCCAGGGCCAGGATTGGTGGAATTTCAAATAGTGAGCTTGAATCTTCCTATTCAGGGATTTGTCTGCTCTTGTGCTCAGGAACTCCTGGGTTTTCTTCACTTTTATCCTACATTAACTTTACCCTTAATATCTTGAAAACTGAGTTGTTATCAACACTGAAATTTTTACACACTTTTATTTTTATTATTATTTATTGAATTTTGCAACAGTATACAAATGAAAATTTAAAAAGATGAAGACTTAAAAACTGTGAAACCAAATAAAGTTTGCTTATTATTAACTCTTTATTATATCATTTATTAACTCATTTTGTATTTGAATGGTAGCTCATTGTAATGGTATCTGGGATCTTTTGATCAATGCTAATTAACTCAGATCTTAATAATTCCTAGACATGGTTACTTGTACTGGAAATGATGGGATGGTGCTAAAAGAATATTTTAGTCCATGAAAGGAAATTGCATTAGCAAAGGTAATTTGCTAACTAACTTATATGAAATGGAAGTAATGTTAAGGCTGTCAAAGTCCATGATTATTTAGGCTGAGGCAAGAGGATTAGAGTTACTCTAGACTGAGTTACATAGCAAAACATTACCATCAAAATAAAGCAAAGCATAAATTGAACAAATCTTCTACCAAACACAACAAGCACTCTGATGTGGCATTAAGAGCACCTTTCTACATGAGTGAGGAACTTGGTTGAAAAAATAATTCCCCATTTGAACATGGACACTAGTCAAATCTTTTGTGAAAAGCTTTATTCTCACCATTGGTGCAGGTGAGGCAGGTGGATTGCTATGAGTTTATGTCAAGTCTGTTCTATGTAGTCACATCAAGGCCTGACAAGGTTACAAAAAAAAAACCCTAGACTCAAACAACACTTAGAATAATAAAAACAACAACAATAAAAATAAGGTAAAAAGAACTTTTTATTGAGAAGAGAAGGAGGGGTAGGAAGAGAAATATGAAAATTATGGTCCAAATGGATAAAGAATAAGAAGGTCTTATTCAAAATTGCAATCTCTCTCTCCCTTTACTTTTCTATTTAGGCCCACCCTTCCCTCTGTCTGCTGTATCACTCTTCTCTCTCTCTCTCTCTCTCTCTCTCTCTCTCTCTCTCTCTCTCTCTCTCTGTGTGTGTGGGTGGGTGTGTATGCATGTATGTGAATGTGCTAAGTGTGTGCCATCATTTATCTGGCAATCAAAAAACTCTTTAGATGTAGGTGTTTTATATGCAACCTTGTTTATGTACTGGTGTGTACTGCAAGCTATGTGACAGTTAAGCTTTCAAAGATTATTTCTTTAGTCATAGCTTCCAATCTCATCTTCAGAACACTGGAAGATATAGCCATTTGTTCTAGTGTCAATCTTTTACAGGGGGTTTTGATGTTTAAACCCAGGTCCTCAATCTTGCATTGCAAATGCTTTTACCCACTGAGTATTTTGGACTACAATGCAGTCCAAATTATTATGAGTTGAATTATAATTGCCCATATGAGAGCATCAATATGAAGATTGAAATGGATGCAGATGTAGTTCTATGACAGACTAAAACTAAAAAATAGAGTAGGCCACTAGAATAGGATTTCCCAAGGTTTCTAAAAATGTGAGGTGAGCATAATTTCAAGACGCTATCAGTCCTAATCCTCATTTTGAAACATTAGCACCAGTTCTGTCATGAATATGACACATGTATTGCCTGTGATGCTGAGGGAGTCAGACCAAGAGTATAGCTGACCCACTTACTAACTCTTTTCTGTATTTGAGGGGTAGCTCATTGCAACAGATGCACGTAAGTATCCATCAATACTAATTAACTCAGCTTTTCATAATTCCCAGGACCTGTAACTTGTCCTAGTACTGAATTAACAGTTTGTTCACAGCTGAACCATCGTCCCTTTGCACAGGTTGTCAGTGCTCAGCAGGTGACAAGGTAATTGCAGCTCAGGTGCAGAGGTGCACTCAAGGATCCTGAGAATCTATAACTGCACTGGCTGCAAATGGCCCATGTTTACTGAGGGCCACAGACCTGACCCTGTTACAGTAGCCAAGTTCAGCCCTGGTGAGTGATTTCTTTTGGATAAATTGCAAGTTAGGTTCATGGGTCTGACTACAAGGGAATGACATGAGAACACTTGGATAGGAAAAAAATTTTCTCATTGGTCTCAGGAGAGCTTCACCTGTGTAATTCACTGATTCTGTGTTGAGGGAAAGATGCAAGAATATGAAATTTAGCAGGCAAGGAGATCCAGGGATATCAGGAAATCTTGGCTGAAGGAGTAGCCTGCGTCTGAGAAGTTCAATATCCTATCTGTAGTTTCCTTTTAATACAAGAGCTATACAGTGTCCTGCAGCATAGAGAATTGATGCACAAGTTACAGTTCAGGGTACACGTTCAGACTATAGAACTTTGGTATCTGAACTGTGCATTCATGCACAGATGCAAGGAAAAACACACTAACACACACAAATATACAGAATCATAGACATATCTCAGTGTTTACTTGCACTAGCAATTGTTAGGGAAAATAAGGAATACAATTGACATCCTCTCATTTCAATACTGAAATATCCAATTAATAAACAACTCTAAATAAAACTGTAGATTCTGGATGCAAGAAAACTTTTTTTTTAATTGTTGGCTTTGTTCCTGGGAAATGAGGGGCTGAGAGGCTCTGAATAGCATGTCTGCCATGTACTATAAACTCATGAGACAAAAGCTACAAATCAACCAACCCTAGCAACTAACCCTAGTGACCTTCCCACCAAACAGCTTGTCTCCTGAAAATTGTTGTGTGCGTCTCTTTTGCTTGACTCCAGAGTCTGTAATTTAGAGTAAGAAACCATGAAGTCCACTGCAGATTTCCTGATGTCTTTTCCTGTTTGTTGTTATTTTGGAATTTCTGTCTTAGAGAACTTGTATATTCCCCACTGTGAGAGACTCAGAGAAGTCAAGAGAGGAGATGCTTAAACTATAGTCTTGTGTACAAAAAAATGAGGGATAGCTTGCTCCGGGAATTATAAGCACAATAAAACAACATCTTACAGGTCATATCACATCATGCTTTGTCTGATAGTTGCTGTAGCCTTATGTCCCCCAGATTGTAAGAACATGCTATTCCTAATCTGTTTTGCATGATTTTGTAATGATATGGCTGTATGTAAGTAAAGAAAATACACAATAAAAGAAAAGAAAAAAGATATAAGTAATCAGCAGAAATGTATCTACACTTAACATGCTTACATTTGTTATCTCAGAAATATATGCACATACAAACACACACAGACACACACACAAACACGCACAAACACTCACACTTCAGTTATCATAGTAAAATTCTGAACATATCAACAGATCCTGTCCATTTTCTTACTATAACTTAATACACCTAGTTGCTCTGCTCCACCCAATCACATGGAAGATAGTGAGCTCCTTTACACAGAAGATGAAAAGGGTTTAGTTGGGTGATCTGATACTGCTGCATGATTCGCAAGACATGGGTGCTCTCGACAAGCACATGCATAAATACTCAAGTAATGGCATGTGAATCTTCTCCCAAATTTAATTGGTGAAGAAATGGCTAGAGCCTATGCTTGCAAAATGGAGAGATTGTTATGGGTTTAAAAGGAGGCTGCAGATAGTGAGAGAGAGAGGATGGATATAAAGAAGGATGTTGCAATGTACTAAAACTGCATAACCAGGAAAGAGTAAACAAAAGGGGGCTTTATAGCCAGGAAATAAGTAAAAATACCCCTAGAACCACACATTCTAGGTATTTGAGTTATAAATAAAATATCTCTATTATCTGTTTTATATGGGCTTGTTAGAACCAGGACTCCAACAAAAAGAAGGTGTCTTATACCCTGGATCTAAAGTTAGGGGAAATTTTGATTTATTTGATTTGAGAGCTAAAAACAGAACTCAGGACCTCTGAAAAAAATAGCAAGTACCCTCACACAATTAGCCATTTTTCCACAACTGTGCCCCATTTAAAACCTGTGGAAAATACGATAAAAGAGAATGAAGAGATGAATCCACAGTTAAGAGTTCTTCTTAATATTCTAGAACATCCATGTGTTCAGAGCCCCCTATGTGTGGCAGTTCTCAACTGCCAATAACTTGAATACTTGCATACAGGAAACCAGATGCACTCATCTGCCTAATGAGAAAACTTCTACCACCATAAACACACACACAGACACACACAGAGACACACACACACACAAAATGCACAATTAAAATAAATTTTAAAAATTGAAAATCTGATGTTTATTATCTAACCAGTACATTCAGTGCAAACAAACTTCTGAGTTCTGAAGTTATACTCAAAATTACAGAAGTAAAATTTTTCATCAATTTCCATTTCATGGAAATAATTGTAAGACATTTTCTTGGGAAAATAAGTCAGAAATATTTGCAATTGGGAGATGTTGACTGTTTTACTTTTCAGCTGGTATCTCATAGCCTAGGCCAACCTCAGTCATAATATGTATCCTAGGATGATCCTGAACTTCTGGGTCTTCTCACGATCTGTCTCCTAAATGATTGGGTTACAGAAGTGTTTCACCACACACAATTCAGGTGGTGATGAAAATTCAACCAAGGTATTCACTCATATCATATACAAATTTGTAAGAATTGTACCACATGAACCACATCCTAAGGCAAATATATATATACATATACATATATGCTTTCTATGTAGAATATCTTCACAAGCCTTAATTTTAAATCAGAATTTCTGCCCTCCTTTTCTAGTTTGTCTCTCATTGCCACTTTTTTCTTAGCCTCTATTTAACAAATGTCTTACTCCATCATTCTCTGGTCTCCATCTTCCCTGCTTGATTGTTTGATCCAGTTTATCTTTTGTTACTAAGGTAGTTTGTTTTCCATAAAGAACATTATTGAATATTAGCTGAGAGAGAGCAAAATCATTTGACAGCATGAGGGCATGAAGAAATGTGTCTTCTACATAAAATAAAGTGAAATATTCCTATTAAGACCTGGAATGTTAGTTGGGCAGTGGTGGCACACCCCTTCAATCTCAGCACTTGAGAGGCAGAGGTAGGTAGATTTCTGAGTTCGAGGCCATCCTGTTCTACAGAGTGAGTTCCAGGACAGCCAGAGCTACACAGAGAAACCCTGTCTCAAAAAAAAAAAAAATCAATCAAACAAACAAACAAAGGACCTGGAATGTTAAGTTAAATGGCACTGTCAATTACCACATTTTTGCTTTATTTTTGAGATTCAGTTTATGTTTCCATGTGACAATTTTATCAACAGTCATATAAGAAAGAGAATTGTAATCTTTAGCACATTTGATTATCTGCGAGATAGTAAGTTCTTATATTTACAACTTTTTGAGAAGCACCCAATGCATCAGCAATTCCAGGTAAAATTTCTGCTTGTTTCACCACGTTTTGTTTGTTTGAGAACTCAGTAATGCTGTCTTGAGGAATGCCACATGACTAGAATAAATGTTTGAAAATGAGCCTCAGATTTCTGTATCATTCTAGACTCTGCCATGCCAAGAAGCAATGTGTAGCAGGGAAGAACAACCCTTAAAACATCTCAGATCATTCTATAACACTCAAAAACTCTCTGCATTACTCAAAATATTTTTAGTCTCAAAAATCAACTTTCAGAACTGGGAGAATTTCTGTTGTTTGTGAGCCAGATACTGTAGTACTCAGCTGAGGTAGCCAAACATCATCAAAACACAGTCTCTGATATGTAAATATATACCATGCCAGAAGACCCTGACTCACACACCAGATTTGTCACTCTTTCATGTGACAGTCAATCCAAAGGTGAAAGCCAAAAACTTGACTATTACAGCTTATTGGCTATTACAAATCATTCATTCATTCATTATTTAGTTATTCATTTTCTGTGTTCTTGAGAGACATACAGAGAGAGGGGACAGGAGTTAAAGGGAGAGTGAAGTGGAAGAGATATTGAAAATGAAGAAAGAGAGAGCAGACACAGGGTGGGAAACAAAGACAGAGAGAGACAAATTTGGGGTGGATAAAACATACCACTGTGCATAGAAGGGGGTTTATGGACAATTTTTTTGGAGGCAGTTCTCTCTTTCCACCTTTATGTGTGTTCTACCTTACATCATAGGGATACAAAATATATTTTGATAATAACAAGAAATAAGTATAGCAAGCCAAATTAGGATAGTATACAGTGCATGAAAGCTAAAAATTCTTTGTGTTGGAACATTTTACATGTGTATGACTTGTTCTACACTCTGCTGTATTAATGTATGCATTTGCATTAGAACATGGTAATTGGAAACAATGTGGTACTTGTTAGTTAAGTACTCCTGGTAATTATGATGTTAATTATATATTAATGTCCTTCATTTTGAGATTATAACATAAATACCATCTAAACTTTTCCTTTCTTAACTCCAAAACTTCTGACATTACCAAATGTTGTCTTTCAATATCATGTCTCTATTTTCATTATTACATTCTTTTTTTTTTAAGACATGTTCTCTCTGTTTAGCCCTGGCTGTCCTGTAACTCACTCTGTAGACCAGGATGGCCTGGAACTCAGAAATCCACCTGGCTCTGCCTCCCAAGTGCTGGGATTAAAGGTGTTCACCCCCATTGCCTGGCCTGTTATTATATTCTTATGTATGCATATGTATACATATGCATATTAGTAGGCATAAATTCCCAAATGCAACCTGCTCAATCTATATATTGTAACTTGAATGTGTGATTTCTGGACTGACATATTTGGTATTGGATAAAAACTTTAAAGTGCCCTTCCTAGGAAGTATAATTTTTGCAGCTCTCAGTATTTCTTAGTTGACTGTAGTTC
>NW_022196894.1:35782544-35782798 GCF_008632895.1 Mastomys coucha | reverse complement strand
GTTGGGACTTCTCCTATTAAGCACTCATAAAGAGAATGCATCAGTCTTACCCACAAGTTAATCTGATGATGATGTATGCTTAATTAAGATACTTACCACGTTTCCTTAGCTTGTCTCAAATTGACAAGAAACTAACCAGCACAGAGTTTAAAGCCTGGACACCATGCAAAAATTTGCTCAACTACTAACACCATAGGCAAAAGGAATATAAGAAATTATGTGTGTTTGTCTCTCTCTCTGGTGTGTGTGTGTGT
>NW_022196894.1:35782043-35782462 GCF_008632895.1 Mastomys coucha | reverse complement strand
GTGTGTGTGCATGTGTTTGATAATTTTTATACTTTGCTTCTCTCCAAACTTATCCTATGGTAAGCATACCAGTGACACTTCAGATTTCCATGTAGAACATTACATCATCTACAGATATGTGTCCTTTGATTTCTTCACGGTAAATTTTGTCTGAAGAATTCTATTATATTCCTGGTATAAAAAGTTATTACTTATTGAAATTGGAATCTCCTTTCCATTTTTCCTGAAATCATATCTCCCACTCCCTCTCTTTCTCCCTCTTGCTCTTGCTCTCTCTATCTCTCCCCCTTCAATATATATGCTTAGTTAAGATCTATTCTATGTGGCCATAGCTTGTCTCAAAGTGACAAGAAAATAACCAGCACAGAGGTTAAGGCCTGGACACCATGCAAAAATTTGCTCAACTACTCACTTAACAC
>NW_022196894.1:35758310-35774721 GCF_008632895.1 Mastomys coucha | reverse complement strand
ACCAATTTAGGCAACACAAGGGGAAATGGTGGAATGTGCTGAGTGAGTAAATCCCAATGTTAAAGCCAGCTCTTCAGCCTTGTTACTATTAAATTACCTACAAAGTGAAACCTCTCAGTAAAGATCGAGACTAGCTCATTCAATAGTTCAGTAATATTGGAAAAGTCATACAAATTGGAATAGGCAATTTCTCTAAAAGTGGGATAGTAAATATTTCATATCAGAATGTGATAAATTCCCCATCTCAGCTTAATAATATGTGTACAAGGATATATATATAACTAAGGGTGTTGTGCTGTGCCAAGACATCTTCATTTAAGAACATAGCATGTGGATTATACATCCTTGTATGAATCAAAACTTTTTGCTCAATTTTATTCAGCCAGTGGAATAAAAAATAAAAATAATTTTTGATGTATAGGCTCTATAAAATGTGTGGATTAATCGATAATTACAGATTATCAATCAGTTCACTTGTTACTCCAGAGTCATATTTGTTACAATTTTTGTTTGTTTGAAAATAAAATACAGGAAAACTGATATAGACTCTGCAGAAATTATTTCACTACAAAATGATTTATACATATTAGAGATAGAAATCTTTCCTTTTGTAATATATATATATAACATATATACATATATATGAAAATATTATATATTTATACAACTATATATTATATAAAATATGTGTTCATATTTTTTATATATAGGTGTTTTTTATGTACATATGTTGTATTGGTCTGAATATATGTGGCCAAGAGCACGGCATTGTGAGGAGCTGTAGCCCACTGGAGTAAACATGGCCTTCATGGAGGGAATGTGTCACTGTAGGGGTTGGCTTTGAGATCATATTATCAAGCTCTAGCCAGTATAGAAGGAAGATTCCTCATGGCTGCCTTCGGATCAAGATATAAAATTTTCAGCTCCTTCTCTACCACCATGTTTGCCTGAATAATGCCATGATGATAGTGGACTTAACCTCTGAAACTGTAAGCCAGCCCCAATTAAATATTGTCCCTTATAAGAGTTCCCTCGGTCATAGTATCTCTTCACAGAAACGAAATACTAATTAAGACATATGTCAATGTGCCAGATGTATGCGTATTCCCTAGGCAACCCAGAAGGAGATGGAAGATCCCATGGAATTTGTATTACAGATAGTTTTAGGCACTATTTTGTTATGAGTATTGAATCTGGATTTGAAAAATAGCAGTGAGAACACTTAACCTCTGACCCCTATCTCTATTCAATAAAAATTTTCTTGTCTCCTATTTGAGTATCTACTTTTGTGTATAATTTCTTTTTTTTTGTATATTAGAGATTGTCTTTATATTTCAAATGATATCACCTTTCCCACTTTCCTCTCTGAAAAAAAAAAAACACTATTCCCTTCCCCCTCACCCTGCTCACCCACCCACCCTCTCCTACTCTCTATCCCTGGTATTGCCTTACACTGGGGCACAGAGCCTTCACAGAACCAAGGGCCTCTCCTCCCTTTGATGGATGACTAGGCCATCTTCTGCTACATATGTAGCTGGAGCCATGAGTCCCAGCACGTGTACTCTTTGGTAGTGATTTAGTCCCTGGAGCTCTGGGGGTACCGGTTAGTTCATAATATTGTTCCTCCTAAGGGGCTGCAAACCCCTTCAGCTCCTTGGGTCCTTTCTCTAGCTCCTTCACTGGGGACCTTGTGCTCAGTCCAATGGATGGCTGTGAGTCTATACTTCTGTATTCGTTGGGCACTGGCAGAGCCTCTCAGGAGATAGTTATATCAGGCTTCTGTCATCCAACACTTGCTGGCATAATTTCATAGCTTAAATTTCTGTCAAAATCTCTCTAATCTCTTTTTCCATTTCAACTTCTTTTGGATCTCCAAGAAAATCCTTTGCTCAAATGTTTCGTTAGTACTATCTTCAGCACTATTGCACATTGCTCTTTCATACCCACTATCCTATGTTATGGCTTAAGTTGAAGTTTTCTTCTTATCAATATTATATCCCTAATTACAGTACCTCAAAATGTGATGACTCAGAAGCATAATATTTTTAAAGTAATAATTAAAGCAAAATTGTACCCTAAAGGCAGGGTCACAATGAAGTATAGTTTGTATCCTTTAACTCACAGGGAAGATGATGTGTGGACAGAGGGAGGAGATACCTACCTGCATATAACAGTTAAAATATTGTAGGAAAAGATACCATCTCCATCTTGGCCATCCAGTATCAACAACTGCAAGAAGATAAATTGCTATGACATAAGATATCAGGTTATTTTTATTTTCCTATGTAGACTTTTAAAACTTAATCTTGGCTTTTTTTTCTGGAGATGCCTACCTCCATTAGTACCATAAATCAAGTGAATTACCAGACTGTTGAAAACAATGACCATGTATTGAGTATGTAGCTGAGAGGGTATTGTGTGACACTTTGCTTGGGTATGTGTAACACAAATATTTACTTAGTCACACACAGTGAATTAAAGTCAGACCAAAAATAATGAACATCTAAAAATCTAAATTAGTGAACCAATGAGTTGGTTGGGGTTATATACAAAATTATTCATAATAGGTCATCCTTAGGAGTAGAGAAAATTTAAAGACTTTCCTCTGTATAAAACATTGGTTTGGTTAGTACAGAATACCAGCTACACAAGTATGAAAGATCCAGTTTAAGTGTAGTAGAGAAAGAACTCAGAGGCCAAAACAACTTTAATTAAAACAGATTCTCAATCACTCTTCAAATAACCTTCTCTAGGTTTTACAATTACTCAAACAATTAGTTTATTCTTACAATAAAAAATAATAAAAAAAAATCTTGTAGCCTGATTAACATATGAACATAAATATTTGTGTAGATTACATAATACATGCAGATTAGGAAAGGCCCCAGACCTCTACCAAAACTCATTAGGGCACACTGTATCCCACACAACATTACAGTCATTCTCACTTTTACTATAGAAAGCAATGAGAACTTCAACTCAATAAGGAATAGGAGAAAACATTCCCTTGAAAGTAGAGATGTTATCCACTCCTCACTGACTTCCTTCCTTTGCAGACCCACAAGGTGTCACACATTATCAAACAGAGGCCATAACTTTCCAACATTTTCTTCAACTCTAGATTCAAACAAGTGCCTCGGATTAACAAACACCCAATATGGTTCCTTGGTTCACTTCTCTACTGGGAAGGGGCAGCTCTGCCAGGCAGACAAAACAAGAGGCGATAGCATGCATTTTTACCCTACACTGTCTGGTGTCAGGCTAACAGGAAGCTCAGGAGTGGTAGAACACAGTCTAAGATGGGAGCCCCAGCCCTGGTGAGAAACGAGTCAGGCTGAGGCTGAGGATTCAGAGGTTCCTAAACTCCTGGATGTCCAGTGTGGTGGAGTCATGGATGAGCCTGGGGCTAGGGGCAGGGAAGACTCCAGCTTAGTTAACCATAGAGTGTCAGGAGTGCAGAGGAGCCTTCTGTGGGAGACTTACACAGCTTTATGTGATGAAGGGTTTCCCCCATAGTGGTTCATGATGAAAGACACAGTTCTTGACTCCAAACAGTTGATTGTTCATTAGGAACGTAGGACTTACTCAGGATGGATCAAAGATTAAATACATTTTGCAGGAAGGAATGACCAGGAAAGGATGCTTGTTGGCTAAAACCTCCTTGGCATGGAGATCTCTGTGCTGTATGACTAGTGGTTATATTCTTCCCACTAGGGGGCATGGTCACGAGCTCTAGGACAGGGAGGAAAGCAGCCTGGTAGGGAGCAAATGAAAACTCCAAACATTCCTATGTCTGAGGGTATTGGGATTTCTGAACCCACTTGACCTCCCAGTTTTTGTCTAGTGACACAATTCCACTTGCTCCAGAACAAATATATGTTAGAGAGAAGATAAATATATTAAGTGTTTTTGCATTGTTTCATGGACAGAATTAGCTTTAAGCCTAACATAAGCTTGACAAGAAGCTATAAGTGAGATTATTTGTACTTCTTTAATACTTGTCCCTTGAAATGCCTTTTGTCATGAGGAATTCTTGAGGGCACATTTGAACTCTTCCATATCAATATCTAAAATGTTACAAAATTTTATTGTTGCCACACACAAGATTATTATAAGGTCTGAGTCCTGGATATAATATGAAATTATTTTTATTTCTGCCCAGAAATAATATATGATGTTATATCCTAAAGTAGGTCAATGTCTCTGAGGAAAGGTTACGTGGTAAAGTCCTTGTCTTAAAAAATGAAGACCTGAAAGAGTAGAGATTCTTAGTGGTCATATTATTGTGGAGGCTTTATTGTGGAGACTTGTTGCATATTGGCTGGTCATCTAGCCTCCGAAGTAAGTTCCAGCCAGTGAGAGGAGTCTCTCCTGTAATTTCAATTGTTTGGCACTTGGAGAATTCTAGGAAGATTTGTAATGAACTGTATAAACATAAGTGTACAAACATGAACATGCATTCATACAAACATACAGATACATACATAAATATGAACAAAGGAAGTATGCTGTGTTATGACTTGGGTAATGGTGACATAAACCATACCATAGTGAATGTTTTGTACAATCAAAATCAGAAAAAGGGCTCTTTGAAAATCAAAATGTCGGAAGTAACAGAAGAACTGGACTGACCAAATTTACAAAGATTTTATGGTCATCACTGAGCAGTGTCTTCTTGGGACTTGTGTGCCTTGAAGGATAATTGAATTAAATGGGGAACCAACAGACAAAGAGAAATGCCAAAACAGTGGTAACAATATTACAGCTAGAATTAAAAAGATATCACCTACAATCTTTTTAAACATAATCCAATATTCCCCCTAACTAGTTCTTATGCTTTGCTGGAAAATAAACCTCACCCTAAACAGTCTGTGTCATTTAGCTGAATTCTTATGAAAGCAAAAGACTGATGAAGAGCAGTGAACAATGGTCAATATTCACACCTCAATGCTCTCCTCTTCATAGTAAACATTTCCCTCCCCCTGCCTATACTCAGTTCAATGTCCATGCAAGGTCATGGGAGCTTATGATTCACTTCATAATCAGCCTGAGGAGTAATAATGCTCTTTGATAATGTGTAGAACTAAGCTTTTCATAAGGAACATTCAATAGAGAATCATTTTTCTTAGATTATCCTCAGAATAGGTACTCATAAAAGGTGATATGTGGGGATTTGGATAAATGTGTTATTAGATGGAGCCCCATCTAAGAAACAGTAATTTTTTAAATATTTCAGGCGCTGACAAAATGGAAGCCAATTTCTCCATCCCTCAGAATGGATCAGAAGTGCTGTTTCATGATTCTACCACCTCCAGAGTTATATGGATCTTCTTAGTTGTGGTCCTCTCTATAACCTTTCTCCTTGGTGTGCTAGGTAATGGCCTTGTGATTTATGTGGCTGGGTTCCGGATGGCACACACTGTGACCACCATCTGTTATCTGAATCTGGCTTTGGCTGACTTCACTTACATGGCAAGTATACCATTTCAGATCATCTCAATTGTCATGAATGGAGAATGGCTTTTTGGTTTGTTCCTTTGCAAATTTGTTCACATGATTATAAACATAAACATTTTTCTAAGTATCTTCCTGATTACTTTCATTGCCATGGATCGCTGTATTTGTGTCCTGCACCCAGTATGGGCTCAGAATCATCGAACTGTGAATGTGGCAAGGAAAGTGATTGTTGGAGCTTGGCTAGTTGTTCTGCTGCTTATATTTCCACATTTTATCTTCTTGAATACAGTGAGAGATGAGAGAGGGAAAGTGCACTGTATATGTAATTTTGAATCCTGGACTACAACCCCTGAGGAGAAGGCAAAGGTGTCCACGATTGTGAGTTTAATTTCTGTAACCATCAATTTCATTATTTGCTTCAGCATTCCCTTGATCTTCATTGTCATCTGTTATGGACTCATGGCTGCCAAGATAGGCAGAAGAGGATTTGTGAATTCCAGTCGTCCCTTACGTGTCCTCACTGCTATAGCATTTTCTTTCTTTGTCTGTTGGTTCCCTTTTCAATTGATTTTTCTTTTAGGAAATATTGGGAACAAGGAGACACTGAATAATATTGACATGTGGGTAAATCCAGCAAGCACTCTGGCCTCCTTCAACAGTTGCCTCAACCCAATACTCTATGTTTTCCTAGGTCAGCAATTCAGAGAGAGACTGATCTACTCCCTATCAGCTAGTCTGGAGAGGGCCCTGAGGGAAGAACCAGCCCTGAACAGTGACAAAGTCAGAAACTTGTCTTCACAAACTGAATACTCTGAGACATAGGATGTGGTAGGAGTGATACCATGGAAATGTTTTCTGTGCCATGCTATTCTCACTTTCTGTCTCACCATACTTTGCATAAGATTTTTGAATTTTATTTGTTTCCCTCAGAGAAATGCACTGTAACTTTATTTTCTCTTTAATGTAGCACATACAATAAATGCTAAAACACACTTAATGTTTGGAGTTATGTATTCAATAAATGCAATAAACATATAAGCAGTGATATAGATAGCAAATACAAGTATTATAAGGATTGTTTTTAAGTAAATGTCTGTTTAGAGTAAAATGCTGTTACAAAAGCCAGAATTGAATTCTGCTTTTGAATAAAACAAGGCACAATGTTTAAGGCAGAATTTATGAAGAAAGAATATAAAGTTAATATAAGATCATTTTTAATATCCTTTGGGGAAGAGGCACAAGAATTTAAAATAACTTAAACATTTTTTAGAATATTAGCCATAATACAATAGGACTATAATTTTTCCAGAAAACAATCTCCACTGTTAAATCATATTTCTGAGTTACATTTTAATTATGCATATTCTTATTAGATATTTCTAATACACAGACTTTAAGTACAGAAAATTAAGATGTTAGAGTATATTTAATGATTTGATCAAAGTAAAAGGTAACATCGTTCAACATCCTTTGTTGTTTTTGGAACGCCCAATTTTAAGAAGCTAAGACTTGTTATTGAAAAAGTTTTTCCTATTATGTTTCAAAGTAGTTTTTATAGGTGCTGCTAGGCTTTTACTTTATCACTTTTACTTTTATGTTTTTGCTTATCACACACACAAAGTGGGCTGAGAATATGATATATTTTGACACAAATCTAGACATGACAGTTAGAAAGTGACTAGTGAGTTAACACTGTTTCTCACAACAGCAGTGCTGACCATGTAAACTGTGCACAGTGACTCTCTTAACCATCCCTGTACACAAAACCAACCAATTTAGTTACGGCTCCAATGTCAGCAAACAGCAATGCCAACTAATCTAAGACTCCTCCAGCTTGCGTTTTAAATAATATAGTTATATTCAATTTATTTATGGCCAAAAGAATCAAGTATATTCTGATGAACACAGATAGTTTTCTGCATGTAAATAGTCTTCATTAAGCCACTAGATTCAATACATACATGAGACTGAAGATTCTATCAATCATTGAGACTGACTTAAGTAAAAGCCTGGCAGCATCCATAAAAACTACCTTCTAAAGGTTCAACTTTGTAAGTTAGTGGAATGCTCTTAATTCAATCCTTAGTAAATACAGGTCACAAATATATATGTGTGTATACATATATATGTGTGTATACATATATATACATACATATATTTCTTTATACATATATCCTTTATATATATATATATATATAGAGAGAGAGAGAGAGAGAGAAAGAGAGAGAGAGAGAGAGAGAGAGAGAGAATTGAGGTTTTTATTCATATTAAACTACCCCCTTTTCGACCTATACGAAAACTGTTGCTGTAGCAGACTAGACCTCAGTAACAATATTTTCATGAGATGGTGGAACTTCTGTTATCCTTTGTGGTAGTATATATATTTTAAATAAAATACTATATAAAAGATAAACCATTTGACTGGGGGGATCGGATGGTACTGGTGGGGCTCCATCCTTGATTCTGGAGGGCGCTGATTTTCTAGAACAGCATGATTAAGATTCCCTCCTCAGATTTCCTACACACACAGTGGGCCCTGTTGTGGGCAAAGGAACCTCTCAGGAGCATTCTTTTTCCCTCAAGTCAAATACAGATCACACAGCTATTGCCAACAATTTATTTTATACTTTTTTCCCACGTTTAGGGCTAAATGGAAGAAATAGGCACTTTCAGACCATAAAAGGACATTACTGCCTACTCTACTATTAAAAAGATGACACTATGATGGAACTATAAAACCGCACCTACTGAATTAATGTTACAGTAACATTGTATGCCTAATGTACAACTAATGAAGACTAAATAAACACTTCTTTTTAAGCATTGGTATAGAGCTATGTGCTAAAGGTCATGCTGCCTAGAAGCCTACACAGTACCTTCACTGTGTTATATGCCTAGTCTAACTTAAAAACTCAGTATCTTGAACTAAACAAAAAGCAATACTTACAGTAAAATGTCTACTTTTAGATGAAAGGCAAGTCATTTAGGTAAAGGCACTTTACAACTAAATGCAGCTAAATAATCTTACACATATATGTTTACTGGTAAAGTTGTATCCACAAGCACTCACATGGAAACATGTTTGTAAGTAGCTACTATTAAATACTTGATCTGTAGTTTTAAAAAACACAATGAAAAGGTAATTAACCAAGGCCACCTGCTGTATGATAAACACCAGGTGAAGGAGGGACTACTTTCCAACTCTGGGAAGAGCAAGGCTGAAGAAAGCCTACAGCTCGCTGGCTCTCCTTTATGAGGAGCACTGTGAACAGCTTCCCAGCAGTAGGAACCAATATAATAATTAATAATAATAATGATAATACTAAACTTAGTGATAAGGTTTTTAGTTAACAATTCATTATTACTCAACATGGCCTTACTGGCTCAGAGATTTGCCTGGATACCTAAGATTTCTCTTTCCCTACCCCTTGCTGCTTTAAAAGCATTGTTTCATCTAGAATGAAAACAGCCTCTTCTTGATTCTTCATTTAAACCCACCATCTCAGCGTCTGTGAGAACTGGTCTGCAGGGGCGTGCTGTGCTATTAAGGCTTGGCTTTTACTTTTATTTACATCACCCTAAAATGTCACATATTTCAAGTACAATTTATAATGCACGTTTATTTTTAATATTGGCAATAAAATTTTAAATATCTAGATTTTTAGACCAAGAGGCAGCTTTGGAACGCTTTTAAGTAAAATACTGAGCAGAGTATGTGGTATTCCCAAGCTGTTTGGAAGCCGAGGCAAGAGTTACTGTAAGCAAGCTCAAGGCTAGCCTGGGTTATACAGCCGGGCCCTGTCTCAGAAAACAAAATAAGTGTATAATAAAAACTAGACCTTGCTGATTCTGAAACTCTAAGCATTCATTAGCTAGATAAACATGCAACTCATAACTAATGAGGCCAACTACCGTTTAACAGTCTGCTGACTTCAGAAGATGGTCGTCTTACTTCTAGATGGCCAATTCCTACCACACTATGCTGATTTCTAATCATCAGTTAAAAAAATATGAAAAAGAAAGAAAAAATTAAGATATCACTAGCAACTTCTGTAAAAGATAAGGCCAAAGATGAGTTTTTAAAAATGTAAAAGCTAACTACAGATTTCATTGCAAGCAACCTGTGCCAGGTGTAGACTGTAGCTTGCTTAACATGCACCAGGCCCCGTACCTATCCCCAGCATCCCCACCCCTATCAAAAAGACACTGACCTGGCACACTACTCATATACTTTCATAGGGTACATCTACATGGCACAGGCTAGAAACCATCACTGGCTAGAGGTTTTACAACTATAAAAGAAGCAACTGTATACTTTTTTTCTAGGGGGCTAGAAAGGGTACATATGATTACATGCTGTATTTACAGGACTATTTACACATAACTCCTAAAAGGCTACTCAAACTATTACCTAAGTCAAGATGACTATCAATCAAGAAAGTACAGTATTTAATCCAGAAGAATGTGGTCCCATCAATTTGAGCATTTTCTGTGAAAATGTTCAGTGTTGCTTAACTAATTAATTACAAAACATTTACAAGCCATCTTTGCTTTTCCCAAACTTGCAATTTGCAGCTTACAGATGCTTACATGACGAAATAAACAAAGTCTTTATATGGTCTATCATACAATTATATTAGCAGTAGAAGCATCACTTCTGTAAACACAGGAAGAAAATTTCTAAATAAAAAAAAGAGAGAGAGAGAGAGAAAATCTTCCTACACTATTCCTAGGGAAAGGTAAGGGGACTCACTATAGCAGCATTTCACAACTGCAACCAAGAAACTCTTATGTTTCATGACATAATACACACACATACAAACCCTGAATTACCCTAGAACCTACTAATATATTCTACTAAAATAATATATACAAGAAACCTGGGCTGGCGAGATGGCTCAGTGGGTAAGAGCACTGACTGCTCTTCCAAAGGTCCTGAGTTCGGATCCCAGCAACCACATGGTGGCTCACAACCACCCGTAATGAGATCGGATGCCCTCTTCTGGTGTGTCTGAAGACAGCTGCAGTAAACTACGAGAGAGCAAGCGGAAACAGCAGAGGTCCTGAGTTCAACAGCAGCCACACAGAGATGGCTCACAGCCATCTGTAAAACTACAGTGTACTCATACACATAAAATAAATAAAATAAATCTTTAATACATATATATATATATACGAAACCTAACATGCAAATACTCCTAATAAAGCACTCTTTAAGAGATCATTTGATGCCATAATACAATCTGAAACTAATTTTGGCACTTACCAACTAGACTTCCTGTTATTACAGGCTGGTTAATTGTCAGCAGTGAGAGTTACATATTTTTTAATGTTAGCTTATACTTTTAGTATTTTTAATTGCCTAACCAACTAGTTAATAAAATTAATTTCCAATGACAATAATTTGCGTTACTATTTTCTTCCACACCTTAAGGATACAACGTATTTAATGTTTTCTTAATACTTTCTTCTGTGATCAATGGTTATGCTAGCTCTGTGAACTACTCTACTGTGGATGAACACAATGGGCTCTCACATTTATATAGTTATAGTTTTTCTCTTAAATATAGAGGAAGTCTTGGTTTAGTAAACAAGAGGAACAAAGGAGACACACTTGATGGTTAAAATCCACCCCCTTCCACATTGAGACAAGTTTTCATGTATGTAGCCCAGGTTGGCCTCAAATTTACTGGGGAGCCTAGGTTAACTTTGAAGTCCTGATCTTATGCCTCTACCTTCCAAGTGCTGGTCTAGAGGTGTTCACAACTATGTCCAACTTTCCTTCATTTAGTCCAATATTGCAAAGCAGGTATTCTTAGATTTTTTGGTCCAAAACTATTAGTCTGTGTTCTGGTGAAGAGACAGATTGAGACTTTAGCCTCTCACTAAGTGTAAAAACCATTTAGTTAGAAGAGATCATTGCAGTTAACAAAAATGAAGTTAAGATGGCCACAGAGGCAGATGGTGGTGTACACCTTAGTATCAGCAGTGAGGGAGGGGAGGACTCCATCTGGGAGATCTTCCAGGTGGATCTCTTGAGTTCCAGGCCAGCCCATTCTACAGAGTCCAGGCCCTCAGAACTTCAGGTATTATCTATAAAATTGTTCAACTAGTTGGTTAAAGTATATTTCCAAGTGTTTTACACAGTGTCAGGTTTAGGTTGCTCTGAAATAATTTCTATAATAAGCTTCCATAATCTTGCTAAGATTAACGCACTATAACACATTACTGATAGATTATATAAAATTAGTAACATCACACAAAACAAGCGCTGGTTTAAATATTCCATTTAAAAGTTATAGTCCTTACTGTCTAGTTAGTTGGTCAGAAAGGCTTTCAACAGACCAGGGGTAACACAAGGAGAAGGCTCATTTTATTTATGTATACTGTTTAACATAAACCAGAACAACCCTGGTAACAGAAATGTGATGACCTCTTTATTCAACTCAGCTATCCCAGGAGACACCACTTCCGGCTGATAACATGCAAGACCGTTCTTCAGAATGAACCATTCTGTTAGTGTTTCTTCAAAAACTTACATGAAAATTGTGCCAATCAGCTGAATTTTGAACTGCCATTCACAATACACACATTACATTCACAATTACACTAGAAGAATCTAAACAGAGAACTGGACTCATTACCGCTGTATGTGCAGATAGAATGCAAAACTTTTCTTTCACATCATGGCAAGTCTTACATGGACATTCAAGATGAAAACGCTCAGGTCTCCAATCAACTTCAAGACCCATTTTCTTTTTAAGTCATTTCTGCTCGGTGTTTTAATATTTTTCAATACCCACTGCTGCTCAACCAAGAACTTTCTGCATCCTGTGTGCAGTAACGCTGGCTTCATCTTCAGAGTCAGACTCACTCTGGGATGTGAAGTTGTGCCAGGCAGAGCTGCAGGGGGAGGAGCATTCTAGAGAACACAGAGAGTGCAGGAGGGGGAGGCGATACTTCCCACAGAAGTCCACAAACAATTTGTCTGACACAACAGTCAAAATAAACTCCACCGCACTTTGGGTTTGGACAGTTGCTGGCTAAACCCAAGTATCTAAGAAGATTCCCAGGAAGTGAAGAGACCCAAATTCGGGCCTCTATCAGGCCGAGGCCGTGCACTGAAGGACGACGAGACCAGGCATTCGGATGCAAGAGCAAAGAGGCTTTTATTTAGGGCTTCGGGTACCCGGGCGTCTGCTCTCAGGAGAGTGGCGCGCTGATGTACTCAGGTGCGGGGCTTTTATAGGGTACATGAGCCGGAGGCGGGCATACAGAAGCAGATGCATGGTTACAGGTCTCTGATTGGGTGATGTAAATTAGGCCAGGGTGACTCGGAGTTCAACCTGAGTTCTGTCGGGGCAGTCCCATTGTTCTTGAGATCTCGGAGCAGTCTCATTGTTCTTGAGTTCTGGGAAGGAGGATCTCTGGGCCGTCCCATTGTCTCGAGGTAGTCCCATTGTTCTTGTTGATCTTGACAGATGGTGTTTTTGAAACATTTCACCCAGGTGTCAGACCACAAAGGTCTTGTTTTGCCCCAAACCGGCCTGGGGAACTCTTGGTAATTTTCCAGCCTTGTTTAAACGCGTATTTCGGGGAAGGGTCTCTGGGTTTGGGTCTTTCAGAAGATTATAGGGAGTGTAAGAAATACTTTGGTCCTTGCAACTAATTCCAGAAGAGTTGGAGGGTCATATGTTAAATCTCTAACAAAACGAGCAACCAATGGGATTCCTCAACTCTTCCAGGTGAACAAGACTAAGGATCTCTCGAGGCAGGTATGTCAGCAAGGTATTGTGCAGGCTGAGGAAGCGAAGCGAATGAAACTGTGAGAGCTGAGGAGGCACACTTTGGATCTTGTTGTCACACAACACCAAGTAATTCAGGGAAGGCAGATTGGCTAATTCTGGTGGGATTTCTTTAATGAAGTTTCCTCCAAGGTATAAACGTTCTAAACTCTGCAAGTTCTCGACCTCTGCGGGGATTCTCTGCAGCTGGTGTGAAGCGCGCGCACAGCTCCAGCACTCCCCAAGGCGGGCAGCTTCTGGAAGCAGTTGCCGCTGAGGTTGAGCCCCTGGAGGCTGCGCCAGAGCGGCGACTGGGCCAAGCCCTTGGGCAGCGAGCCGGGGCCGCAGAGCGGGTTGTTCCTGGCCAGCAGCGTGCGCAGGCCGCTCAGCATCAGCAGCTGGGGCCCCAGCGCGGTGGGCGCTGTGCCGCGCACGTCCAGGAGTGCGGGAAGCCGCCACCTAAGTCAGACCGGTGGAGAGCAGCAGCAGCCGAAGCAGCCACAGCAGCTGTGCCTCCGCGCGCCTCCAGCTCCGACTCCAGAGCCTTGGCCGACACACTCAGGCAGGACCAGTTGAGCTCCGCCTCCCCGAGTGTGGCCTCCTCCTCCATCCCGCCAGATCCCAGGCCGCGAGCCAAGGCAGCGCGCCCTGAAACCTGAAGCGAGCCCCACGTCGGAAGTGGCCTGGCGTGGCGTGGCCCAGCCCGGGGGCTCACCCAGCGCGCTGGACGAGTCACACGAAGTTCTGCGCCCCACTTTTGAATTTTAATCTAGAAATCTAGAAGAAATACTTCATTGTCCTCTGACTTGGAAGAAAAATTCAAATGAATATATATATATTCACTCTTGTTTTGGAAGTCTTTAACTGAGTCCTGAACATGGACTATTAATAAGATGGCACAACAGTACAAGGCACAAAATAAGACTATAGTTATTATATCAGTTGAGGTGGGCAAATTTTCCTTTTGTGTGTGGGACCAATACTTAGGCAGAGGATTTCAACATAGTATATGGCTCCTATAACATTGTTTACAATGATTTCTGTTTTTGAATGTGGAGATAGTGTGACAACTTATTTCACGTTTCTGCTGTCCTGACTTCCCTACATTATAGACTATAGGATATAACTACTATTTAAAAACACCCCATTATCTTTTAAGTTACATTTGTAACAATATTTTATATTTTCATAGCAGGAATACAATCTCGAATAAACTCATATGGAGACTTTGTCTTTGAAGTGACAAATTTGTCTTGCTGTATTGAATATACTTTTTATCCATTTCTAATGGTTTTTGGAGGAAGGTTAAACCCTTTAGAGCCATGTGATGGAAAAAATGAAAAACAATGAATGGTTTAAAAGATGAGGATAATAAAAAATAGATCAAATTAGAGGGAGGGAATATTAGGGATTTAAGCACAGATATGGTGAGTAGATTTAAAAATAATGAAGGGCACATGAAAAATCCATACACTCATATATCTTATAATAGAGCTGATATATTTTAAAAGTATATTTTGTATATATCTGTTCATATAATCATAAGTGCCTAAGCAAATATTTCTTACAGCAGAAGGCGATATTAATAGTTGATTTGTTGCTTATTTGTGTTCCTGAAAACAGCCAAGACTATTACTCTTGCTCTTATTTGTGCGGTATGATAACTTCCAGTGGCTGGAGGCAACATAAATCTTTGTTGCAAGATACAGAAAAACCAATATGGACATGAATTGAAAATGGCTTAGCTCCTAGCTAGGTTTTGTAGATCTAGAGAATTCTATGGAAATTTTAGGGGAAGAATCAACCCCACTACTCTGAAGTGAGACCTCCATGAACGAAATCTAGGCACTGTATGCCAACGTGTGCTGTAGTGCCATCAATACCTTATAAGTTGCAATCTACTCTCTAATTGATTATGAAGACAATTTGATGGGAAGAAATCAATGTGTGAAACTATAAGCTCACTCCATGTATATGGGTGGTGATGATTAAACAGGTACATTCATGGAACTTACTACTTTTGTTTACATAAAGCAAGTAGCAACAAACTACCCTCTAAATATCTATGCAAATAAAAATGCCACTGTCAGACTTATTTATAGATGCCCCTCTTTGCAGTGAACAGCATTACTCAGAGATTGACATCTGCTCATAGGATTGAGAATAAGAGATTGTTGATGGCTCAGTTTGAAATAAGACATTAATACTACTTCTCTTAAGTTTGAGAGACTGTAGATTAATGAATGAAAGAATGTTAGACACTATGAGATGAGATGGAGAGAAGGGTTATAACATTCCCAAATCTTTAATGAGAAAGAGGTAAAAAGGAGAGACACAATTGACCAAGATGCCTGAGAACTGGATCCATGAAGTATAGGATTAAACTTTGTCTCTTGGCCTCATTCAGCTGATGGAATCCCACTGATAAGCAATTGGGATTTGGGTATGATGGGATAGTGAAAACCTTCAGAGGATGAAATATTGAAACTATACCTTGTATCTCTGAGTTTTTACACTTTCTGTCAATTTCACACAACCTAGACATAGCTGGAGAAAAATCCCTACTAATTATTTCAATCATATTGTCCTATTAAAATTTCGGCCCTGGCATTCCCCTACACTGGGGCACAGAACCTTCACAGGGCTGAGGTCCTCTCCTCCTATTGATGATCGAATTTTCAATCCTCTACTATACACATGCTGCCAGAACAATCAGACCCACCATGTGCAGTCCTTGGTTGGTGGTTGAGACCCTGGGAGCTCTGAGGGTTCTAGTTAGTTCATATTGTTGTTCATCCTAAGGGGCTGCAAACCCCTCAGCTCCATTGGTCCTTTCTCTAACTCCTTAAAAAAAAAATTGGTAGGGGCAATTTTGTTGCTATTTGATTAATGGTGACCCAATCCACAATAGATTATAATATTTCTCTACATCGGGCCTAGGTTGTATAAAAATGTATGAAGAAAGACAAAGGATACAAACAATTAAAGAACAATCTTCTGTGTTCATGATTTCTGCTTATGCATCCTGTCTTCAGCTTTTCCCTCGGTTTCCTCAAATGATGGAGTATATCCTGCATGGTAGTATGAATGAAAGTATCCCCCTATGTTAGCATTAGGTCGAGGAAGAAGATTGGAAATATTAAGAGGTGGACATGATTGGAAGGTGAGTG
>NW_022196894.1:35745386-35758299 GCF_008632895.1 Mastomys coucha | reverse complement strand
AATAAGCTTCCATAATCTTGCTAGGATTAAGGCACTATAACACATCACTGTTAGATTATATAAAGTTAATAACAATCACACAAAACAAGAGCTGGTTTAAATATTCCATTTAAAAGTTATAGTCTTTACTGTCCAGTTAGTTGGTCAGAAAGGCTTTCAACAGTCCAGGGGTAACACAAGGAGAAGGCTCATTTTATGTATGTATACTGTTTAACATAAACCAGGACAACCCTGGTAACACAACTGTGATGACCTCTTTATTCAACTCAGCTGTCCCAGGAGACACCACTTCCGGCTGATAACACACATGACTGTTCTTCAGAATGAACCATTCTGCTAGTGTTTCTTCAAAGACTTACATGAAAATTGTGACCAATCAGCTGAATTTTGAACTGCCATTCACAATAAATTACACTCAAAGAATCTAAACACAGAATTGGACTCATTACCGCTGTATGTGCAGACAGACTGCAAAACTTTTTTTTCACATCGTGGCAAGTCTTACATGGACATTCAAGATGAAAACGCTCATGTCTCCAATCAACTTCAAGACCCATTTTCTTTTTAAGTCATTTCTGCTCAGTGTTTTAATAGTTTTCAATACCCACTGCTGCTCAACCAAGAAGAACTTTCTGCATCCTGTGTGCAGCAACGCTGGCTTCATCTTCTGAGTCAGACTCACTCTGGGATGTGGAGCTGTGCGAGGCAGAGCTGCAGGGGGAGGAGCATTCTGGAGAACACAGATAGTGCATGAGGGGGAGGCGATACTTCCCACAGAAGTCCACAAACTTAATTTGTCTGACACAACAGTCAAAATAGACTCCTAGAGGGAGAAAGAATATAAGAAGTCAGTAAAATTCAAGAGCCATAGTTTTAAAGCCCCTTTCTAGCATTTTGGAGCTACATTACATATAAACTCTCTTTGGGAATCTTAAGTAGACATATGAGAGCAGTTCCTTCTAGTAGCGCAGCAGAGAGACACACTGGGAGATCTTCCAGGGGCCAATCTCACTGCTAAGAGAACATCAGGAGGGCCCGAGAGATGGCTCAACGGTAAAGGTGCTTCTGCCAAGCCTGATCCTTAGAATCTATGAGGGGAGGAGGAAAGAAAGGACTTTTGCAATCTTCCTTTGTTCACTGTGACATAATTCATTCATACTCTGAATCATTTCTTGTTTTCTACAACAAGAAAAAAGACAAGGCAATGTATCTGAAAGGAGCAAGCTGAGAAAGCACAGGACACTGTTTATTTAGCAGATTTTCTCTAGGTTACTTGGGGATTGTCAGAGATTACAGGATTTGTAAAGTGTCCTTATTCTACAAGCCCCCTCAGTTGCTAGTACTGTCCTACAGTCGGAGACTAAAAAACACTTCCTTTAGTAATAATTAAGGAAGTAACTACCTTACAAGAATTTTCAGAAAGGGAAGTAGCTGTTATATCCACTCTTGTCTTTTGGGAAACCAAGGTCACTTATAGCCCAGGCTGCCCATAAAACTCTAGCCTGGCCTTGAACTCCTTATCCTCTTGCCTCCACCTCTTCCAAGGGTTTAGGATTAATACAAATGCACCATGACTGGGAGAGCAAACCTGACAGAAACAAAATGTCACCTCACATTTATACAGGCTCAAAGTCTCCATGCTGCAAAGCTGAAGATCTCATTCAGTTCACACAAAATCAAATACACTCTGGTAGACTAAAACTGGGATTCCCTTATTTGGTTCTTAACTTAGTGCTCTTGAACTATGGTCCTTCAGTGAAGTAGAGCCACAGCTAGAGCTAAGAGGAAAGCAAAGGTTGTTGTATTGCCAGACTCTAGCTGAACCTTTAAAAATATCTTACATTTCTCTAACGTACAAAGTCCATCTCTATGGTTACAGTATAACCAAACTATATAAATTTGTGGCAGAAATTGAAAGAGGGATCTCAAACTTCACATCAAAGTTTTCCAACTACTGACTATCACACAATGGACCAAATATTCAAAAATTCATTCATTTATAAAGACAGAATGTCACTATGTAGTCCTGGCCTGCCTGGAACTCTGTGTACACCAGGCTGGTCTCCTACTCGTAGAGCTCCTCTTGCCTATGCCCCCTGAATACTGGGAATAAAGCTATGTGCCACCAGGCCTGGGTCCCCCATAGCTTTTTATAGTTTACTACTCTGAACAACTTAGAAATTAGACGCATCAATAGGCTTATAATAATCCTAGTAACCATGTTAGGTTCCTGTAATACTATCATTTGTAAACATTCAAACTCTACAAAGAGAAAGTGTCTTGTAAATGTCATTATTTTTAACTTACAGTTCAATAAGGAACCTGAGATAGTGGAAGTAGGGAAGCATGTAAAATGATTGGTTTTATTTTCTTGATTTATTGATGATATCTAAAATTTTAAACTAATAATTTTTAAGGCATTCCTAAGATAAACAGCTCTTTGGAATACTAAAAAAGTCAATTAAAAAAAAAAGTTCAGAGAAGATAATTCTTCTCTCTTTAGAGGTGTGTTTCCAGAAGAGGATGGATTCTAGGCATGGGAGATTTCAGCAGGAATCCCTGGTGTGAATGCTGCCTCTTTCAAGTCTCCACACCCTAGTTTCAACATTGCCCTGCCACCACCTGCTTCAAGACAGAGGCCCACGGAGGAAGACTTATTAGCACACTCACTGACCCAGCATGCACCTGCTGAGAAGGCAGCCAGGCCAGCTGGGAGAAGGCTCTTCTTTATACCTAGTCTTTTTATTTTGTAACAATCAGAGAAATTTAATTTGTTCCCCTTTTAGCTGTATAATATCTCAAGACAAGATTAGACTTTCCAAAAACAAATCTTACCCCAGTTTTGATATTATTATGCAACATTTTCTTAGTGCTTATACTTGTCTTCACACCAGTACCTTATTTAAAAGCAGTATGTTTCTTCAAATGCTCTAAATGTAAATCTTGAGCCATAGATTTAAAGTTCTTTTGTACACCCAGAAATGGGCAGCCACTCGGTCTCCTCTCAGACATCTTTAAGCATACCATAATGCAGTTAGGAGGTTCTCCACCTTCCTAATGCTGTGACCGTTAATACAGTTCCTCACGGCAGGGTGATCCCCAACTAGAAAATCATTTTATTTTTATTTCATAACTGTAATTTTGCTACTGTTATGAGTCATAATGTAAATATCTACTATGCAATCCCTGTGGGTGAGAAGCACTGCCCTAGTGGTACATAATACAATAGTGAGCCTTCAAATACACATGGAAGATAGCCGAACATTTTAAAACTGTTTTTAAAAATTAAGATTATTTCTTTATATTTCCTTTCATTTTACCATCTTAATTTTATCAAAATGTTCCAAGACAAAATGAAATTCCCAGGGTGAAGTTCCTTGTGTTTAAAGGTAAAATTAGTGTGAAAACAATTTTTAAGGAGGGAGGAGGCTGAGGAGACACAGCATCTTACTTTCTATTCACTGCCTTTACGTGAAAGAAGCCTTAGCTAATTAAAAAAAACACAACCTCAAAATTTAAAAACAGCTAAGTGAGTGAAAAAGGCCAACCCCAGATCAACTTACCACCGCACTTTGGGTTTGGACAATTGCTGGCTGAACCCAAGTATCTAAGAAGATTCCCAGGAAGATCATAGGGAGTGTAAGAAATACTTCGGATCTTAATGGTTCTTGCAGCTAATTCCAGAAGAGTTGGAGGGTCATATGTTAAGTCTCTAACAAAACGAACAACCAATGGGTTTCCTCGTAAACTCAACTCTTCCAGGTGAACAAG
Source organism: Mastomys coucha (assembly GCF_008632895.1). Taxonomy (NCBI): domain Eukaryota; kingdom Metazoa; phylum Chordata; class Mammalia; order Rodentia; family Muridae; genus Mastomys; species Mastomys coucha. The sequence continues at coordinate 35,754,528 of NW_022196894.1, read as the reverse complement.
GTTAAGGATCTCTCGAGGCAGGTATGTCAGCAAGTTATTGTGCAGGCTGAGGGATCGAAGTGAATGCAACCTAGAGTGAATGCCAAGCAGAAACCAAGCCCATGGATGAGTAACATAGTAGAAAGTTATACTTACATACACTTCTATATGTACAAACATGTCAGTGTGTGTATACAGCGTCTGAGCTTCCCATGTGAATTAACAATTAACATTAAGGTCAATAAATGAAAAATTAAGTATCTAAAACCAGCTCAGACTATTCCTCTGGGATCTTAAAAGTACTGGAAATATTTATGAAGTATTCTGTGTCCTAGTAAAGATAAACAATAGATTTAAAGACACTAGAGGACACATCATATCACTTATACATACAATAAAAAAGACTTTACATATTCTATGAATAATGATCCTTTTAATTACAAAGCCACAAAAGGACAGGAATGCTTAAGATCAAATATAAATTGTCAAGTTCCACAAGACCCAAGGAAAGCTATGCCAAATTACTACTCTTATTTTTGTGAACTCGTTCCCCCTCTCCTTCTCCCCCGCCCCCCTCCAGTAAGAAGAACACTGAATGGTTGGGCCAATCAGTAAAGAAGCCTGTGCCTTTCAGGCACAAAAGAACTCAAGTTTAATTGTGAAAATGGCAGTCAAAAAATTAAAAGTCAGGTGTGGTAAAAAAAAATCAATGTTAGGTGAGGTTCACACCTGTAACCCCAGCACCAAGGAGGCAGTCCCCGAGGCTTTCTGGCCTGCCAGCCTAGCCTACTGGTAAATTCCAAGCCAACGAGATACCTCCTCCCCCATCTCAAAGGAACAAATAGAACCCAGGTCATTATTGGGCCTCCACGTGCAAGTGAACATGAGCATGCATACTTGTACATACCTATAAGCACGCATATGCATGAGTACATGCGCGCCACACACACACACACACACACACACACACACACACACACACACACACACACACGGCTAAGCAAATACTTTGAAGAATAAACCAGAGCATTTAAAAGTAAAACTGAAAACAATTCAGCTCATAACAAACTGCAGGACTATTAATTACAACTTTTTTTGAGACTACCTATTTTTCTTTTCCATTTAAATTGAGGCCTTACTGTGTAGTCCAAGTTGGTCTTGAGCTTAAGGTTTTCCTGTTTCACTTCCCTAGTGCTGAGATTACTGGCATATTCTTAACTCCTCTCAGTAGTTCCTCACCACAGATGTCTGTGCCTATGGCCGAGAATACTCACTGTGAGAGCTGAGGAGGCACACTTTGGATCTTGTTGTCACACAACACCAAGTAATTCAGGGAAGGCAGATTGGCTAATTCTGGTGGGATTTCTTTAATGAAGTTTCCTCCAAGGTATAAACATTCTAAACTGCAAAAGCAAATTTAAAGAAAGTGAATAAATATAAGTTGGTCAAGATACTCCACTATCTCTCCTATGATAGAATACATCTACTCACTCACCAAATGTCTTACTCAGGATTTGCTATGTGTCGGGCAGTGTCCAGAAAAAAAGAATGTAATCCCCAGAGATCTTATACCATATCTTGCCAGATAAGACACTGCATGATTAACTACCAAACAAGGGGGACAATTCAAGCACACTGAAAAAGAGTAGGCAGGGTCATAGCAGCTGCCCCAGAGTACCGTAAATTCAGCTTGGCTATGAACCTAGCCCTTCAGATGGAGAGAAAAAGAAAAATTTCTGGGTAGAGAAGGGGGCTTTAAAGATTCTATGGGCATACCTGTAAATAGAAGAGTTTTCCTGAAGCCCCCAGACAAGGCTGGAGTCACCAGGTTACAGGCACCCTGAGAGTCCATACTGGCATGCTTATGCCTGACACATTCACAAACTGGCAACATGAAAAAGTCCTGCTCACTCTCCTCAAAGGGCAGAAAGTCTTAAGCAAGTTTCTGTATTTTCTTTGTTCTACTATAGTAAGTACATTCCTCAGAGGCAACCTGAATAAATTATGTAAACCAGCCCATACCTCGATGTTTCTAGGTAATCCTGTTCACACATAATATAACACTGTTCCCTGATGACTGAAGCAAGGCTGCTTCTGAAAGATGTCTTCAGGGAGGTGGTAGTCAGTTCTGATAATATAATAAAAATAAAATACACACAGGGTGTATTTGGAACGTTTCCACTATCACTTTTGGTTTTGTTATTATACTCAGAACTATCATTCTTTTAAGAAGATTTTCAAACAAAACACAAGTATAATAAAACAACAGCTTTAAAAGAAGGCTACTACACTAGTATCCAACAATAGGAATTATCTCATGGGCATTTTTTGCATGTGTATGTGTGCGTATGTGCATGTGTGTGGAAGCCAGGTTGGATGTGAGTGGCCGCCTCAGTTGTCATCTACTTTACACAGGAGGTAGTCTCCCTCCCCTTTGGTGATGCTATCTCCACCTCGAACCATACCCCTTGCCAACAGTTTAATTTTTTTGATGGTGTGAAAAAGGTACCAATCTGTACTTTCTATCTATAGATCTGCGGTTTGCTAAATAGTGAAATTTAGTAGTACCATCCTTCTGTTGTTCTTGGTCATTTGTACATCCTCAAAGCATTCCGTGTCCATAGCATTTGCTGGTTTTCTCATGGGTTAGACAATTTCCATTACTTTGTTGAAAGCTATGCTGTTAAGTATGTGTTCTGCATAGCTTTGTTTCTTTGTGGCCTACTTTTGTTTGTTTTTATATGTATTACAAGTATTCAAGTTGACTTTGTAGAAGAAGCAACTCAGAAGCTTTTCAGTTTGTCATTTGCCTTCTTTCTGGATGCTTGTCTCCTATATAACATTCCCTTCAGGTATACAAAAGCTACACTGCAGACATTCAAGCTTCTGACTCCTAAAACTTCCTGTTAGAGTGTTACATTTCTTTGTTCCTTTAAATCATTGCTTTTAAATCCACTTGCCCCAATTATCAATACCCTTCCAGCTTTTGTTGCTGCTGTTAGTGTTTGTGCTGTTCAATTCTACCACTTACTGGCACGGAGCTGTTCCGGTCTCTGTAATGCTCCTATGTGTTCAGACTATGAACACTCAGTTCCCAGCTGGTGGAAGTGGGTCACTAGTGGCAGACCGCTGAAGGTAATACTCAGTCCCTGGTTCGTGCCATCTACCATGTAATAACTACCCTCTGCCACACGTTCCTCCTTGAACTAAGCCGCTTCCCCTGCCTTCCCACCCCAAGAACTGAGTCAGTTCTTTCCTCAAGTTACTTTAGTCAGGGCAACTACTAAGTAATCAACAGGCAGGTAGGGATAGAGAGTAGATAAGCTCCCAGGAGATCGGGGAGCACAGCAAGGCAGGACCCCAGGGCTGGGTACCACCTTCAAAGGCCCATTCAGGTTTTGAATGGGGCAATGCAAGATTTCATCATGATACTCAGAATGGGCTGCAACCTAAAAGTTACAAAATATTTATTTCTAAAATTTTGCATGTAATATTTCTGGGCCACAGTTGATTGTGAGTAATTGAAACCCAGTAAAGACATACCATAAGTCGGTGTGGGAGACAACTGTATATTTTTTCTAAGAATTTTAACTGATATTCATAAATGTCCATTTTAAAACTTTTCTTGCTGCTTCACTGAAAAGTTCCTTCGTTGCCTTCTGAGTTAGGAAACACATTTCAAGTCCTTTACTGGTAGCTAACCATAACAGATATTTCCTCAGATATAATTACTCCCATTTATTAAATTTCATCTGCCTTTTATAAGCTCACCTTCATTATTTGCTATGTGGTGACTTTAACAATATATTAATGGTATATTTTCTATTTTTGATTATGTAAAGCTTTTCAAGTAGTGCCCACTATCCCCTTTAACCACAGTTATACACAGAAAATGCTTTTTGCTTCTTCAGCTTAATACGTATATTGAATATAATTAAAGATACATATAATATGCTCCATATCATAGGTGTAGTCAAAGAAAATGGGATTAAAGTGAAAAAGGAATGTACACATGAGAAAACACAAACACACACACACACACACACACACACACACACACGCACGCACACACAAATAGCCTTCTTAAAGCAACATCCCTATATTAAGTTTTCTCTTCAAATGCTGTCTCCTTAAACAAGATTCAAAAGTAGTTACAAAAAGAGAAGGATTTACTTCAGTTTATACTTGCAGTAACAGTCTATCCTGAAGGAAGTCAGAGCAAGAATTTGGAGACAGGAATTGAAGTAGAAGTCTTGGAGGAATATTGTTTACTGGCTTGTTCCTTGTCCCGGCTGGCTCTGCGCCGCCACCCTACCCACCTTTCAGTAAGCTGGTATTCTGACATTTATTAAAATGATGCTATGGGTTAGAAGAATCAGAAAAGAACCAATTCAGCTTGCTCTCTTAAGCGACCAAGGGCAACCAACCAGCCCCAGAGGTGGCATTACCCACAGTGAGTTGGGCCCTCCCACATCAATCATCGATTAAGAAAATAGAGGACAGGATAGTCTTGTGAGAACATTTTCTCAATTGAGATTCCCTCTTTCCAAATGATTCTATCTGTGCCAAGTTGCAATAAAACTGACCAGCAGAATACCCCAACATACCAAGAAATAAATAGGTCATCAAGAATGGTTTACTTTTGAGTTGTGGTCAATTAGGTGGGTCCCAGAGATCTCTAAATATTACAGGCTATTGTCAGTGCTTTTGATTATATACATATATATATCTGAATCATAAAACAGGAGAAATCAAATGGGTACTGACCAGGAAGCTTCATCTCTACCAGCTGGCTAGAAGGTGCTATGTACGGATAGCAGAGAAAAGTAATCTCAGCCAGTGGTAAACCTTCAAGCTACAGCAAATGGTCTGAGCTTAAATCTGCCCGCAGATGCAATAGTGGCATGGATGCTACGTTCTGACTGGATTTAAGGCCGCTCCCATAAAATGCAACCCATATTTGCCATTGCTAATGGAGCAGAAAAATCTGTGGGTATGTCATAGGCATTAGGGGAAAACTAATATTACTCTAGTAAATGGAGTAGTATTAAAAGGACTCCTAGTGACTTACTGCTTACAGTAAGTTCATCTCGCAATCATAATCAGAGCCTACTTCTTCTTGAAGTAAATAGCAATTAATACTGAGACCCACAACTAGTTGATATTTGGAGAATAAAAGACCAAGGAGTGTGAAGCCCTATTTGGATATCCATTTCACATGCATAGCTCCAAGGCTAGGAAACGTGCGGTAAGAGGGGTAGAAAGACTCTCAAGAGCTAGAGGTGGGAAATAACTTCAAGGAAGCAGTATTTTCTAGACGGAAGAGGATCACTGCACATATGAGTTCCCAGCAATTGTGACAGCATGTACAAGACCTTTCTTTGCAAGCTCAATCCACATAAAATCCAAGCATGGAGTAGAGGAGGCGGATTCAAAGTCCCACCATTAACTGAGTTATTACTTAGGCATTTGATAGCTGCTGGGGTGGGGAGAGTCAGTTTTCTTTAATGGTGTAACCCCCAGTAGGTTAACCATACTCAAGAGCAGGCCTAACAACCAAGCGTAGCCAGGCAACACAAATACTGAATTTGGTGGGTTTAAAAGAAAAAACAAAATGAGAGAGAACTTGGAAGTTGGGTGGGTACAGAAGTAGGAATGGACCTGGGAGGGAGGAAGGGGGACCATTATCAAAAAACATTGTATGAAATTAAAGGAAGTCAACTCACAAATCTAATATATGAATGTAAACGGGGAAGGAATTTTTCCTTAATTTTTGGCACATTCTTCTACTTATCTTGCTGAGTTACGCCTTTCCTAGGCCACCCACTGCAGTCTAACGTTAACATCCCAGGAGTTAATCTTCAGCTTTTGTCATAATCCTTATATCTTTATATTTGATAACCACATTAAAAAGACACCAAGAAAAGGTCACCAAAAAAGACATTGACAGGTGGGGTGGGGAGGAAGATGGGAAAAGGATTCATGAAACTCACTTGGCTCAGCTTTAGTCTCCAAATATCATCCTGGATGCCATACAACCAATTTACTCAACCTTTGCTGCTCAGGGAGTAATAAACTGGTCTCTTACTCAATTAGTTTCTGAACTGAGAGGGATAAAACCTAAGTTCATTAGAAGAAATGTCAAAGTGTGAACTACTTCTACCTTTCAGCACTGTAAAACAAAAATAAGCTTGCCTACACAAAACATACATTTATTTGCTGATAAATTCTATACAAACAGAATTTATATTCATAATGTCTTGACTTCAAGGGAATGAAGCCAATCATAAAAGTAAACATGAGTTCCAGCACCCATTTACTTGTTATTTTTTTAAAGTCTTTTTTTTTTTTTTTTTTAAATTTAAAATCTTGCCACTAAGGGAAGGGAAGGATCAATAAGCAGAGTACAAGGACTTCATCTGAGACCTCCAGGAGTCCTGGAGAGGCCAGTGGCACATGCAACCAAGGCTTGTTATTCTTCCCTGGTTTGACAAGGGGATATGTCAAGTTCTGTGGCCCATATATGCTGTGTAATTTTTAAAAACTGTTCTTCTTAACTGTTCTTTACAAGGACAGAATCATCTTCATGTGCCAAAATACTCGACTTGGCTCAAGCAGTGGCTCTTGCCTGGCATGTGGAAGGCCATGCAGTCCACCCTAAGCACCAGGAAGGAGAGGAGGAGCAGAGCTGCACACTACAGTACACAGTACTTACTGGCCAGGGTGGAGAAGTCACCCAGACTCTGCAAGAACATGTTGTTCAAGAGGGTTCAAGTGACTGTAACATCATTTCTCCATTTCCCACCTTAATTAATGAACAATTTCAGAATGGTTAGTAGTCTGTGAGAACTAAATCTCTGAAACCTTTTGTGGCCATGATCTGGCCTCAAGCAACTCATTCACACAGAATCTCAGCTTCCTCACCCTTGAAAAGAAGGAAATGAACTAGGTCATGGTCAGAGCTGCTTCTTTCTTTAGAAGTACAATTCTGCAATGAGCCTTTTGGCCCACATCCAAGTAGAGTTCATTATCTAAATCTTTGCTGATTCCTATTAGTAGAGAAACAAAGCACAGGCCTGAACAACAACAAAAAAATCATGATGCAAAAACTCTAATACTGTATCAAGTCAAAGACATAGTGACTAACAGCCTTGTGTAGCTGTTGTCAGTACAGAAATCAGGTCAACCAGGTATAAATGGCCTGACCCAATCCTCTGAATATGCTCCAACACAGAAGCCTAGACACTCAAGTCCTAACCCTAGCTGGCCACCGTGGAACTTGGATTTGGCATCAGAGACCCCAGAATTGAAATCCAGCTCTACTACTTAATAGGCTTGTAATCTTGAGACCTCATTTCTCTGAACTCGTTTTTTCCTCTAAAAATGGAGAGTGCCCCATCTCAGAATCACTGACAAAGTTAGCATACCTAAGATAGGGGCTTACCACACTGCATATTTTTAAGTTTTTAAGTGGAACTTTGCCTACTTCTTTTTCCATGTGATGGAGACAATACTCTCCCTGGGCTCCTCTTAATATACTGGATTGGAATGAAAAATTACATGTTAAAATTAAGAGGAACCAAAGCCTGCCCAATGATCATAAATCTCCCCTTAACTGTCCTATGTCCTACCTTTTCCTAGCACTCCGATTGAAGGTTACCATCATTTCTAGTCTACTACAATGGCCTCCTAACCAGCCTTAAAATCCCTTCACCTTCATTCAGCCTCTCACCACTTCATGTGCACTCAGAATACAACCCACTTCTATGGAAGCCTTCAAGATGTGGCGCCCTGAGTGGCCCCGATTTTTATCTGCCACTTTCTAGGGCAACCCTTCTCTTTCAGCAGTTTGGTAATTGTCCTTGCTCCTGGACTTTCGCATACACTCTTCTTTTTACTTGGATTGGTTCCAATGGCTCCTACTCTAATCTTCACTGTTACTTCCTGCAGAAGGCTGACTCCAATGGCACTTACTCAAGGACCAAAATAGGTCAGATCCGTTATTCTGTCTCAGGGTACTGCCCCAGAACTTAGGAAAATGCTGGACACATCAAGTACTCTGTAAACATCTATGAGGAGCAAATCAAAGGACACTGTGTCCAGATGCCTCGTTTGGCAAACAGGAAGTGCTAAGTGACCAGCGGAAGGGTGAAATGTGAAGAAAAGGTCTCACCCCCAGGTCAATGTTTTCCCTGTTAATTAAGCCACATTCTTTTATCTTGGCTAATCCAATTAAAGGAGCTGAAAATATTTAACAAGAGGAAGATACTTTCTGGTTGTTTTGCTTCAACTCCCCTGCAGGGCACCTTATTATCCTTTCTGTACCTCCTCACTCCAGAACATTGAGCTCCACTACTGCGCTCCTAACAGAGGTAGACAGTTCATGGAAGGAAGGACTAACATTCAATAACACAGACACAAAGGTGGGGTGCGTGACATACAGAGGAAGTACAGTTTGGCTCTAATTGTCCTGGGAACAGTTAAAAAAAAAAGCAATCACAGAAAAGACTCCTAAGATAAAATTTTGAAATGTGACCAGTTCCTCGGGGTCAAAGGAAGCGCAGTGTGAAGAGGTTTAGCACCCAACCCTACCCAATACGATTTAATGAACGACAAGTTGCCTTTCTATAGAGGGGGAGTGCGAGGCTCACTAACTCCACAAATAGTACTTTGGGTATCGCTTTTAAGAGGGAGGGAACTGGAAACAGACTAAAAACCAAGGAAGTAGAAGTAGGTCAAAGCACCTCCTAGGCCACGTTAAATGCCACTCTGATGCAAACGCATGGACAGTCACGGAAGACTTGCCAGTAAGAAATCGCCAACCTCTGCTCCTGGGTGCCCATTTGGCTTCCTCTCTAGACTCAAGAACTAAGGCAGAGTCCGCCTTAGTGGAGCCTGTCTTTTAGCCCCAGATGTGGGAGGTAGGGGCAGGCGATCTCTGTGAGCTCCAGGCTAGCCTGGTCCACACACTGAATTCCAGAGTGCATCGGGGGCGCGGGGGCTGGGGGAGGGTGGGGTGCCGAAGACCTGCGCAGTCCAAACCCAACCCCAAAAGCTACCTACCACCCAATCAACCTTAGTCAGACGCTTCCAATGGGGATGGCACGCCAGACACCACCTTTACCCCCCCCCTCCAACCCGGTGCCACGGAGCTCCGGCCACC
>NW_022196894.1:35730538-35745174 GCF_008632895.1 Mastomys coucha | reverse complement strand
GTGCGCAGGCCGCTCAGCGTCAGCAGCTCGGGCCCCAGCGCGGTGAGCGCGTTGCCGCTCACGTCCAGAAGCTGGAGGTGCGGGAAGCCGCCGCCCAGCGCCCGCGGCAGCGACGTCAGCCGGTTGTAGGGCAGCAGCAGCCGCAGCAGCGCCTCCCGCGCGCCGCGCCGCTCCTCGGCGCGCGCCTCCAGCTCCGACTCCAGCGCCTCGGCCGGCACGCTCAGGCGGGACCAGTTGAGCTCGGCCTCCCCGAGCGCGGCCTCCTCCTCCATCCCGCCCGATCCCAGGCCGCGAGCCGAGGCCGCGCGCCCCGGAACCTTAAAAGAGCACCGCGTCGGAAGTGGCGCGGCGCGGCGCGGCCCGGCCGGGGCACTCACCCCGCGCGCCGGCCGAGTCACGCGACGTTCGGCGCCGGGTGCGCGCGCCGCTCCCGGGGGGCGGGCTCCGCCTCACGTGGCGCGCGGCGCGGCGTCCGAGGCCTGGCGCTCCCGGGAACCGCAGGAGGGAAGCTGTGCTCGCCGGGACGTCACGGGGCTGGCTCTCTACCGCGAGCTTGAGGCCTGAGACTCTCCGGAGCGGGCTGCTCGCCCTTTATAGTGTGGTGCCCGGTGGCCTTGGCCGGCAGAGTAAACAGCTCCGGGGCCTTAACGCGTCACCGGGCGCCGCCTCCTTTGTTCTCGCTAGAGACTGGGCTCCCATTTTGCGGGATCCGGAGAGGGCAGCCACCGCCCGCACGGAGCCCGAGAATTTAATGTGTTGAGGAGAACGTGCCTAGTGGCCCACGCCTCTAGGCCCCGCTCTGAAATGTACCGAGTTTGAGGCCCGCCTGACCTACATAGCGAGTCGCAGGCTAGACAGGGCTACCCGGTGAAGAACAAAGGCCTCTTCGGAGCTAAAAGCCAAAGTCAGACACTTGCAGTCGCCCCATCTCGAAAACCAGCTTAAAGACCTTCCCTGGTGGCCTGTTGTCTTTTTTAAAAAATAGCATTGTCTAGAGAGCGAATTCCAGGACAGCCAAAGCTATGCAGTGATTCCTGGTCTGGGAAAAAACCAAAAGCAAAAACAATAACAAAAAGCACCTTTGTAAAAGTAGTGTGTGTCGAATAAGAACTTCGTCCACGTTGATCACAGAATCACCCCTCCCCCCCGCCCCCCGTGGGCTTTGGTCTTTTGTAGATGGGAATGAGCTGGGGAGTCGATAGAGGAGGCCCCTTGATTTGAGCTAGCTTACACTGAGTTCGCATGTGGAAAGCTTCCGGAGTCTGCTACAAGTGCAAACTAGATAGAATTTAAATGGGAAATTCTTGATTCTGGCTCTAATTCACTAATTCCAGTAGATGTATTTTCATCCTGATCCCATTAAAATTTCAGTCTTTTCTGAGATTACATTTTGTAATTATAAAGCCATTAATGGAAATGAGTTACTTCAGCTTTCTTTGTTTAAATACAACAAAGTTACACGGTTATGTGGTAGCCAGTGGGATTGCTTTTTTCCTTAAAAACATTCATGTCCTGAGTCATGTAGATGAGAAACTTCTTGCTTCTTCACAGCCAAGTTTTTTGTTTTTGTTTTGTTTTGGTTTGGTTTTTGGTTTTTCGAGACAGGGTTTCTCTGTGTAGCCCTGGCTGTCCTTGAACTCAGAAATCCGCCTGCCTCTGCCTCCTAAATGCTGGAATTAAAGGCGTTCACCACCAACGCCTGGCCACAGCCAAGTTTTAATGGTTGAGTTGTCATGGGAAGATATAGTTTGTTAGTTTAAATCCATGGGTGGAGTTAAAAATGAGTGCAGGGCGTAATGGTACCTGCTTTTTTTCCTCCCTTTTTCTTTTTCTTTGTTTTTTGTTTGTTTGTTTGTTTGTTTTGTTTTGTTTCCGAGACAGGATTTCTCTGTGTAGCCCTGAGTGTCCTGAAACTCACTCTATAGACCAGGCTGGCCTTGAACTCAGAAATCGGCCTGCCTCTGCCTCCCAAGTGCTGGGATTACTCAGGAGGCAGAGGTGGGAGTATCTCTGTGAGTACCAGCCTGATCTACATAGTTTTAGGACTGTCAGGGTAACAAAAAAGAAACTGTGTCTAAATAAAATAAAATCTGCAAATGTCTTGATTTGGAAGTTTCTTCTTTAAAACAGGCCTTATATCAGATCAAACTAGTATTCTAGAAGAAACCCTACTGTGATCAAAAATACTTAATGCTTTAAAAATGTGTACCCTAGCCGGGCAGTGGTGGCGCACGCCTTTAATCCCAGCACTTGGGAGGCAGAGGCAGGTGGATTTCTGAGTTCAAGGCCAGCCTGGTGTACAGAGTGAGTTCCAGGACAGCCAGGGCTACACAGAGAAACCCTGTCTCGAAAAACCAAAAAAAAATTAAAATAATAATAATAAGAATAAGAATAAGAATAAGAATGTGTACCCTGGTGAAACAACAAACAGTAGCAGTGTAAAAGGAGAACAAATTGTGAATGAGAAAAAGAGCTAAGATTACACATCAGGTGATAGGGAAAAAATGACCTCAATAGTAGAAACTGAAGCTATGCAGAAAGTCCTGAATGGGACAGAAAATCCCTTTTAAATAAACAGTGAAGGAAAGAGGATAGAAAATGGAGCTGTAGCAAAGAAATGGGCAAACTGACAAAATTGTAAGTATACTGATTGAAGAATGACCTATTTTAATAAAGATTTGGTCTATCAATATCTACTTGTTGAATTTAGGATGGATGGAAGCAGATCATCGAACAGAAACTGTCTTGTAAAAGCTGAACATGGTATTATTTTTGAAGCTATAACAAGAAAACTATCAGGATCAATGTAAACAGCGTATCTCCTCACTCAGAATAGGCTCCCATGTAAAGAAAAGCTTTATTTTCATTTTTTTTTTTTAGTGTGCGCCTCTATATTCAACTCCCTACCATTCATTACAGACATGATTTGTTTGTAATTTTTATGTAAGTGTAATAAGTAATGCATTTCTTTACAACTTGTCTGTCCATGCATAGCATTGTATCTTTGCCTCTTCCATCCACCCTCACTCTCCCTTGCTGCCCCAGCCCTTCCCGCCAGACCACCCCCTTCTACTTTCATGTTATGTCTACAAATGTTCTGCATATGAGGGTTGCAGTATTTGTTTTCTTCTACTTACCCCTTCCTGTCAGACCAAACCCTTCTCCCTTCCACTCAGTCCCTTCTCTGCACACACATCACACACACACATATCACACCACACACACACACACACATCACACACACACATCACACACACACACACACACATCACACCACACACACACACACACACACACACACACACAGCTATATATGTATCTTTTCTACATATGGAGAGAGATTTTAAAAATCTATATTAATGTATGAGAGAAACTGTGGGACATTTGTCTTTCCAAGTCCGATTTATTCCCCTTTACATGGTGATCTCTGGTCTATGCAGTTTTGCAGGTGTAATTTCTTTGAGATAATTTTCTCTGATTGGACTAGTACGTCTGACTTGCCTGGTTGATTTTTTTCTTTCTTCTTTCTTTCTCTCTCTCTCTTTCTTTCCTTTCTTTCTCTCTTCTTGTGATTAGGCTGGGTTGAAAGGTCCCTGAGAGGCGCTGAGAGGAACATCTTCCTTTGTGATTGTACCTCCAGTCCCCACAGTGCCTCAGCTTCTGAGTAGCAGTATATTTATGAACATTTTTAGTTAAGCGCAGACTAACACCTATTAAGCATCTTCGTTTATCAGGAACTTGACATTTAATTTTATTTTCTACATCAGATAAATTACATTTTAACCCCGTTTTGGAAGAAACCTAAGCTGAGAGTAAACGTCTTGTGTGACATAAATAGTGACAGGCATTGTAGAAATTTAGTGTTACGTCTGTGTGACTCCAAAGTCCGTGACCTTTAAATTACGACACAGGGCTTCATTGAACCTAGCCTCGTGTGCTTTTTTTCCCCTCATTCAGAATGATAAGATTTTTCAAGTAGTGACTAGACAGTATTTCAAAGGGCATCTACCTTCATATGGCATTTCAAAAATATTGTGATTATTAGAATCATAGGAAGTTTGTTGAGGTTGGGAGTTCTGTGCATATCAGACACCAGCCAGAGTAGGCCATTTAGTTGGCAGGCACCTAGTTGAAAACAAAATTTGAGGTGCTATGCTTTTGTTATGGGACTCTACTTCAAGACCACAGTTGATCAGAGAGGCCATCTATAGGCTGCCTGGGAGCTCATCATTTGTACAACTCTGACCGAATGAAGGCAATCAGAAGTATGTACGTGAGTGCATGTGTGTGATTCTCATTCCCTTTTAGGAATTTAACCCAAGAAGCCAGAGGGAAACCATAGAAGCAGAGTAGAAAGAGACACAGAGAGTTCCAGTAGTTTTTGCCAGTTGTGAAACCTATGTGCAAAGACCACTGCCTATAAGATGAAGGTCAAACGCTCAGATTGGAACACAGGGTTTTGAGTTATTTCCACCACAGAATCCCTTTCATTTTAGTTTATCTCCATAACCCTAGGATAGATCGAACTTCTTTCATTTTCCTATCACTGCAGTTAAAATTTTAAAACAACTCAGTGACTCAGGGCCAGGCATGGTGGTGTATTACTTTAGTCCCAGCACTCGGGAGGCACAAGCAGGTTTGGGGACAGCCTACTATACATACTGGGTTCTAGGCCAACCAGGGCTACACAGTGACCCTGTCCAAACAAACAAATAAGCCCAGAACAGTAATTCCCTATTGAGACAAAACTAAAGGTAGGTAAAAATTTAGTAATTCCTTTTATTTTTTAATTATCAGTTTTAGTAAGTATACAAAAACATCGCATTTCCTCATGATAGCATACATATCATTGTACTTTGCTGGAGACTGTAGTGTTTGAATACATCCTAAAGAGTCAACTTCTGTGGTTGCAGGGGCTCAAATTAAGTCTTTGGATAGTTGAAAGTCAACCGGTTTCGTTAGCAGCAGCTCGTCTTCGGCTTTAGTTTGTTCTTGCTGGAGAACCGATAGATTGGATGGTTTCCTATATGCCTTTTCTCAAGCAAGCCTTCACTATTGATGGCTGGACTCTCTTTATTTTGAAAACCCAGGTAATAACATGATCTTCTGGCATGTGAGTATCTTTGGCTGAGCATTTATTAGTGCTACATGATACTAGCATTGGGTTTACTTTATCATAAGCTTTTTTTTCCCCCATCTAAAACCTGATGAAATCGTTTTTGGGGCAGGGGGCAAGCTTGAGTGACTCTATATTTTCTTATTTTAACTACTTGCTTAGCCTATATTTCATAACTAAATTGACACTGTTTGTGGGAGACAAGGTCTTGCTCTGGAGCTTACTTTAGCAGTCCAGACACTCACTGTATGAATTTAGTCTTGAACTCACAGAAATCCACCTGCCTCTGCCTCCCAAGTGCTGGAACTAAAGTGATGCAACATCCTGGCTAGCCATTTTCATTCTTATGTTGAGTTTCCCTGATAGCTAATCTTAACTCAATGATGAATGAACTAAAATAAACTCCCAACTTATTACCTTACAAATACTCATTGATCAAATTGTTATGAAATATAAATGTGGCAGTGGGAGTAAGGGAGTACCTGGCGGATCAGGTAGATACCTGACAAACCTGATATTAGGAAGTCTATTGTGGGGGAAGGGAAGAGAGTGGGAACCTGGCAAAGGAGTAGAGGCAGAGAAATAGGGAGCAGAGAAGGATAGAAAGAGAGAAAGTGAGGCTGGCCCAGAACATGTGGGAACAGAGAAAGAGAGAGAGTGGAAGAAGAGGGCTGGTGTATCTGGCTTGCACCTGGCCGGCAATGATGCAAGCTGTTGCTAGGTTGCTGTTGGGAGGAACCTAGCAGAATTGTCTGTAAGCCAACACAAATATTATGTGGATATACATTGAAAAGTATAATTGCTAAAAATAGGAGCTGGAGAGGCAGCTTAGCAGTTAAGAGCACCGACTGCTCTTCCAGAGGACCTGGACTTAACTCCAAGCACCCACATGCCAGTTCATAACCACCTGTAACTTCACTCCTAAGGGCTCTGACGCCCTCTTCTGGCATCCAAGGGCATAGACAGACATACAGGCAAAATACCCACACACTTTTTTTTTTTTAATTAAAAAAGGTGACAGTTGTTGGTTCTAGGTGCCATATACTGTCCTATGGGCTTTGGGATCAATATTTTACTCAATACCATCTCCAAACTGTAAAACAGATAGTATTAATACCGTTTTACATACAATAAAACCAAGCTTTGTAAGAATTAATTAACTATCCAAGTCACAAGATATGATGGAGCTCGGTGCCATCACAATGCAATTTAACTTATAGTAGTCATAATTCTTTAAAACATTAAATCACTGCCTGGCTTAGTTACTATTCTGTAGCTGTGATAAAACACCATGACCGACAATGTATAGGAAAAAAATTTATTTGGCTTACACTTCCAGTCCATTTTATCGGAGCAGAGGTAGTAGGCGGCACACAGCCTCAGCTGAGAGCTCACATCTGGGGAACCCAGGAACCCCAAACAGGAAGAAAATCAAAGACAGCACACTGGAAAGGGTTCATGGATTTTGAAACCTTAGACCTCAAAACCCATCCCCAGTGACATACTTTGCTCATCAAGACCTCACCTCCTAAGCCTACCCAAACAGTGTTACCAGTGGGGATCAAGTATTTAGGTGCCCAAGAATATGGGAGAATATCTCAATGAAAAACACCACACTGCCTGTAAGTGTATAGGACTTCCTGTGTAGGAATAGAAAGCACAGATTATTGGGGGAAAGTACAATTTTAGAAGGGAAACAAGTATATATCACCTGAGCACAGGAAAAGATGATAAACATTGTTAGTCATCCGGAAACGTGAATAAAAGCCACAATGGTCTACTCGTGCCCACCTAGAAAAGCCAAAATAAAATAGCAACCAGTGTTGGTGCATATGTGAACAATGGGCTCCTAGGCTATAATCTATCCCATAGGCTGGTGGTGGAATTGAAAAAATGGGTTAGTCACTTTGGAAACCCATCAGGATGGTCTGAAAGGGTTTAACATGACTTAGCAGACCCAGTCTCAGGAATATACCAAAGAGAACAAAGAAAAAAAAAAGTCATCACAAGCATGCACACATGAACGTTTATAACAGTATTACTCATTGACCTCAAACCCACAAATGGATAGAAGATTGACAAAATACAGTGAGTGGAACACTGTTAAGCAAAATGTCAATATATGCTACTTTCAAAGACTTTGCTGATCTATCTGTGACAGAAACCAGTCATAAATGAGCATGAAGTGTATGTATGATCCTACGTGACTCCCAGCTGGAGGCTACCTGCAGTTCTTGGCACCGTGTTATCTGCCCTACTATAGGAGCATGTTGACTGACAGGCTCACTCACATCCTGGACCACAGTTCACCTTGGCTATTCTGAGGGTCAGCCTGCAGTTAACCCACTTAAGATGGGATAGTAATCCATGGGTGGTGTGAATGGGAAAGAGAGACAAATGTCTTAATAAAGAACTTTCCATTACTGAATATGAGTCTGTGTGTTAACGGATGAGGCTTCATTCAGTAGGATGCAATCTGTGCTTACTCACAAGAGGAAGAAACTAAGGGAGAAGTCTCCTTTGCACACTCCTTTCTGGACCCTCATTCTCTGTACCACGGGATGTGTATAACGTCTGTCACTCATATTTTTTCCATTTATCTTTGTCATAATGTAATAGAAAAGATCACTAATTCAGGAACATGTAGTGAGAGTACTAGAATTGAAATCCCACCCCCCTCCCGAGAAATAATCACTGCTATTATTATAATGATGTATTTTTCTTCTTCTGTGAGCACACAGTTCCCCTCACAAGGTTGACCTCATGCACCAAATGCATATAAAGTGTTGTACTTTGTTTTTTGTCCACCAAAATTACATAGCAAATATTTCCCACATACTATTTTATTAGACTTCAAAATTTCGACTTAAAAAAAAATGAGTTTAGAATAAGTGCCCAGCAGAGATTTAGAATTTTCTTTTTAGTTTTCCTCATGACCCCTAGAAAGACTTTTAAACCAACAACTATGACTGTGGAAATATTGTCTTCTCACAGTTCCTTACTGAACATCTGTGGCAACAGGTTGGTAATAGCAGTGTCCCTAAGCCCTCTCCCTGAGGACTCTCACGCAGCTATCCCTTCGAAGGCTTGCTGCTCCCGCCTCACCTGCTTCTTACCTAGCTGATCAGAGAAAACAGCTGGCGTACAGGTAAGTTCTTTGCATAAAGAGAATGCCTCTTCCTTTCGGGAGGAATGGCTGGCCAGTCAAGCATCTCACAGTGTAACTCAAGTGTTGAGGTGTCTACTCCAACTGTGTCCGGTTCCATAATGATCATGTTGTTACAGCAATGGTTCATAGACTTCTCTGCGGTTTTTCTGCAAGCCAGACGGACTTCAAGAAGTCCGTCTAAAGGCAAGGCCTGGCTACTTGGGTGGAATTTTCTGGGTTTTTTTTTTAGAATAATTTACTTTTATTAGTACTAGTGCATTGATCTCTTTTGATTGATTGTTTTGAGTTTTTGTTTTGTTTTGTTTTGTTTTTAGAGAGGTTGTTTTATTCCCACTTCCCTCTTTGGACAGTGAAACTTTGTAAAAAAAAAAAAAAAGCCGGATCCACTTAGTTTTATTAATGAATATTTATTGGATTTAAAATATATGGACTACTCTGATGGATGTTTTAAATAAGAGGAGTGCCTAGTCCAGTTCTTGAGGAACGATCAGCCCACTAGATTTGTAGTTAGGTGTGAATATAAATAGCAAAACAGATAAGTTGAAAGGGATTTCAATATTCTTGGCTATTAAAAATTATTTTACATTAAACCCACATTACTGTTAGGATCATTGAAAACAACAAATGTTATTAATGTGTAAGAGAATTACATGGCAGTGTGGAGGGCAGAGGAACTGCAAAGGGGTGAAAATTGTGTTTACCTGGAGTTGCAAGCGATTGGGAATGCCTGGGGGTCTATCTCTCTTAATGATGAAAAGTTTTCGTCGTATCAGGAAGAGTTAGTAAAGTCTTGTTGAATTATAAAAAAACACATTTTTAGAACTTTTCTGCCATGATATTTGGCTATAGTCCTAGTGGCTGTTATCTGTCATATTATCCCTTAAATGATGTTGGTAATGATACAGGCAATAGTACATGTGTGTGTGTGTGTGTGTGTGTGTGTGTGTGTGTGTGTTGGGGGCATGGCACTGTGATGCTCAGATGTATTAGTGGAACTTAAAATGTGGAGGAATAATTAGAAATGAAGCCAAGTGTTGTGTCTTTATCTACAGACATTGATATACGTCTATGTTAGAACTCCTCAAATGGAGTGGAGTGGCCTAGTTGACATTCACACATGGAGTACAGGTTAGAGAGACCTGTCTGCTGGGGGTGGCTTCGCTCAGTACAGGTGATCTGATGAAGACCCCACTCCTCACAGGTGGCTGTGGCTATAGGACCCAGGTTTTCTGTTAGCTGAAACAAATGTCTACCCTTTTGTTTCTCACAGAATGGCTTTCTTTTTGGTGTGGGTTAACCTACTTCTTCTTCTCGGTGCAGGTGAGTGATTTTTTTTTAAAAACTTTGAATTTCTGAAACCATTTTGGAGATCATGAGGACAGTGATTAAAAAATAATAAAAATAAAAACCAAGCATGTGATTTAATCTCTTCAAATATCAAGTCTTGTTATTTGCTAAATATGAAAAACAATTATTATATTTGCCTTACAAAACATGGTGAGATGGGTAGGTGAATATAATATACATTTTGTAAAAACATAGTTCTGTTTTAACAAGAAATCCCTCCCTTCAAATGTGGTTTGTCCATTTGAAGCCATAGCCACATGGCTAACTTTATCCCCATGTTCAGTGCAAACTTCCCAACAGAAATTAAAATGCACTCAGAACCCCCACCTTCAAGTGACTTTGAAAAGAACTCAATTTTATAGTATCAGAATACTTGGTCATACAACATGATTTCTTTCTAAAGCTGTTTGTACTCAAGTCTGCAAAAATGTTGGTGATAAGCCAGACACAGATTTTGAAATTGTTAATATAATTGATCTAACCTGAAGTATATATGTGAAGTTTATAAAAAGAACTTTATAAAAAGCTACTGTGCAAACTCTACAAGATAACTACTGTTCCACACCGTGACCTAACACATTACAGTTTTTAAGGTGCATGCCATCTCTCAGGAGCCCTCCCTCAGTGGCTCTCATCTCCAATGGGCAGCATCAGTTTGAAGATATCCTTAGACCTCAGAGATAACTTGGGAATTAATACAAGCCTTGGTTCACTGGGGCAATATTTCTTGGCTCTTTTCGTTTTGTGATTGATGTGTGTATGTGTGCGTGTGCGTGTGCATGTGTGTGTGTGTGCATGTGCACGCATGTATGTGTGTAGGTAAATGGGACAAAGACAAAGTGGTTGATGGCTGATCACACTAAAGTGCTATCCATGCCATTAAAAAGAATGGGCGTGGGTGCTGATGAGAAGGAGGAAGTTGCAGCTGTTAGCATAACCAGTATGTTTTACACATTGGCTGGCACTTTGAGGTTCTAGACTGGGGACCCTTTTCTTCCAAGACTGCAAGGGTACAGCTGTAGCAAGACCTCCTAGGCTGAACCCTAGATGCTAATATCAATGATTCCCCCAAGGAGTAGTATACATATCCTTCTAAGAGAGATTAGAGTGAGTGCAGCCACACACATCTGTTCTCTTCCTGTGTCCCTCTGGAAGATGACTGAGCCACGTCATATAAAAACAGTCACTGAAATCCCAAGGTGTTTCACCACCACTGGAGCAGGTGGTATCCTAATTATATAGACAGAAACGAAGCTGCCTGATGCTACATGATTGGTAAGGAGTTATTTAGAACCAGAGCTTGGATTTGTAATTTTTTTAGACCAGGGCTTTAAAAGCGTTAAAACATGTGCAAATCCATCCTTATAAGCATTACATGACACGTTCCTTCCTATGCTGTCCCTTCTGTCTTGCCTTTCTTTGTATCCATTCATCCGTTTCCTTGGTAACTGATTTGCTCATCAGCTTTAGAAAGAATGACTACTATTAGTGGAGAGAGCACATTTCAGAGGGAGAGCTTTGAAACCAGAGTCCGGAGACTCAGCAGAGTCTGCTACCACCCACAAAGTGCACTGTGTCCTTGAACAACCCACCTCCTAGTATTAGAGAGCATCTGCTTCCGAATAGTTTGCAGACTAAAGTTAAAAGAAGAAAAAAAGTCTTAAGGGCTGGAGAGATGGCTCAGCGGTTAAGAGCACTGACTGCTCTTCCAGAGGTCCTGAGTTCAATTCCCAGCAACCACATGGTGGCTCACAACCATCTGTAATGGGATCTGACACCATCTTCTGGTGTGTCTGAAGACAGCTATAGTGTACTCGTATACATAAAATAAATAATTCTTTAAAAAAAAAGTCTTACAATGTGTTTAGTATATCGTAAACACAAAATAAGCATAAACTGATAAAGTCAGGCGCACATACACATGCACACGCACATACACACATACACAGTGAGAGAGAGAAAGAGAGAGAGAGAGAGAGAGAGAGAGAGAGAGAGAGAGAGAGAGACATAAATAAACAAAGAGATGGAGATCTCAAGAAAGCCAGAGGTGTGATTCTCATCTAAGTACAGAAGCCCGAGACCCAAGAAGATCCTATGAGTCACTTCAGGTATGCAGGCATGCAAAAGAGAGCCCAAGCATTCACATAGGCATTCCTATTATTCAGAGGTTGGCCAGCTGTTTTGGTGTTTTCTGGACTAAGATAGAATGGGGACCACGCATATTAGGGAGGGTGACTGCTTTACTCAGGTCTATCCTTTCAATTGTTAGTCTAATCTGTGTGCTGGAGTGGGCAGACTGTGCCTTCTGTCCTCTCCTGGATGCCTGGGGGTTGCACCTTGCTATGGCTTGGAAGCTTCATTGCCCTCTTAACATCTCACCCAGAATTGCTTTTAGTGCTTAACTCAGTTTTCTTCCATTTCATCACAGATTTTATAAAAAGCAGAGCCCTTGCTGAGGTTCCCTCTCACCAGATTGTCCCCTTTGCTGTCTGTCATTTCTATGAAGAGAGACAGAGACAAAGATGACACAGAAAGATAGATCACACACACACACACACACACACACACACACACACAGAGAGAGAGAGAGAGAGAGAGAGACAGCGAGAGAGACAGAGGTAATGAGAGAGAGATAATGAGAGAGTGAGAGAAAGAGAAGAAGGCAGAGGAGGAGGAGGCAGAGGAGGAGGAGGAGGAGGGGCAAGAGAGGAAAGACAGGGTCCTTCTGACTGGAGTCCCACCTTTGATGCTTAAGTCCCATTCTCTCAGTAATGAAGGATGTAGACTCCACCACTGGCAAGCAGAGGCCTCACAATTCCTTTCTAAAGGCTAAAAGATCTTTTCCTTCTGAACTGCTACAGGTGTCTCACCTTGGAACCGTGAGCAACTTGGGTTCCTGAGAAGAGAGAGAGAGAGAGAGAGAAAGAGAGAGGGAGGAAGAGGGAATGGGAGAGAGAGAGGGAGGAAGGGAGGGAAGGAGGGAGAGAAAGAGAGAGAGAGAGATTGAAATGGCAAGCTAAGGTCTTCATGTGTTGTGGGTGGTAACTTCAGGGTGGAAATAATTTGAAAATATTGAGTCAGGTGCTCTGCCCCCTTGGCCCCCCCAACCATGCGATTACAGTCAGGAATCTATACCATGCCAAGAACCCATGAGTTGTGTATAGTCCATGGCTGTGGTCCCCACCACCATCAGGCCCCTAGTGAGAGCTCTACCCTGTCTGGGAGGTATTTGTGTGACAAGTAAAACAAGTTGATTTACTGAAAGATGTGCACGGATTAACCATCTTCCTGACATTCCAATGTGCCTTCCTGGATTGCTGAAACAGAGAGTAAGGAATGATTTCAAGATGGTTCTGACATTAAGGTTCTGGGAGTGACGCCTGCCCTGTCAGTCAGCCATGTTTACCTAAGGGCTGAGCTGGCAACTGATGGAGGAGATGCAAAGGTTATGGTGTACGGTGCATGGGACAGTGAGAACTTGGCAAGCATAGCTTGGCTTTGGAGCTAACACCCGCAGTGACACAGCTCCCTGACAGGTCCACTCTGATGGATTTATTCTGCTGTGTCATTCTATGCCTGGCAGAAGGCAGGGGCCCAGCACACACATGACATGCCTCATCTTCCTTGCACATATTTGGGCACAATTCTCCAGCCTTTTAGTGATTTTATAAACAGCCAACCTCCTGCAGTAACAGCTCTGTGTCGTCTGTGTCATAGCGTTGTTCCTTACCCAATGCTGTGTGGTCACTGGCATTTGCTGACCTCATTTCTCCTTTGACAATCCAGCGTCAACAGAAGAGGTGCGGGCCCACCCATTCACTGATGTGACCCTTGAGTGCGAGTTCTCCTTCATAGACAGCACAGAGAACCTTGAGTTTTACTGGGAAAGAGAAGACATTATAGAAGAATATGACGCCGAGGATCGTGAGTTTTATCGATTTTTCAGGTATTACGATTTCTTTCAAGTTTTCACGAAGGTGGTTTACCAGTTTTACGACAATGAAGAGCAACTCGAAGACCAGAATGCCTGGTATGAAGGAAGAGTCTCTGTGGATCAAAGTGAGATTTCTGAGGGCATCCTGTCCCTTCTGCTGCGAAACGTGGATTTCTTGGATGAAGCCTTGTACAAGTGCAAAGCTGTCAACCCCAATGGGAGAGGAGAGAGCACAGTCAAGCTGATAGTGGAAGGTAAAGGACTTGCTTTCAGGTCCGCTCTCCATCCACAAGGATAGGCTCCAGATCTTCTCTCCGGGTGGGCTCACTTTCCTAACTCAGATTACTTCATTCCTAGTGGAATATCAGTTTACTTTGGCTAAAACCGTATCTCTGAGCAAAAGGTGTTTTGTCTGTACCAGTACACTCATAACTTAGTATGAATGGACAGAAGGGAAACCAAAGCTGCAAGCTGCACTGGTTGAATCCCAAGTGTTACACATGGTAACTGCCACCCCCATTCCCCCCCTCACTTCTCCCCCCCCCACCATCTGATACAACAGCAGTCCCCTAGGAAGGTGCTAAGGTCAGACGCAGTTTTGTGTGAATGGCACTGAACTGGGACTCGGGAGGCTGGAGTTCTAATGCTGGAAGACACTGGGCCTTCCAAGGCTTCAGGGCCACAGAGATGGCTTCTTAGGTAAGAGTATCGGTTTGATTCCTAGCACCTGCATGGCTCACAACCGTCTCTAACTCCAGTTCCAGGCAACCTAACCACCCTTCTGGCCTCCATGAGTGCTGGGCATGTACATGGTGCATAGGCATATGTGCAGGCCACACATATACATGACATTTAAAGATTTAAATCTGAAAAGTAGTTTTAAAAACATTGATTGGGCTGAATCCACATTCCCCCCAGGGACCCTTACCCTCCAGTATTGCATGGAAAACTGTCCTTTCTGACAGAGAACCCATGGTAATGAGTCCTGCCAGGCTGCCTCCCTCCAGGGAAGAGGGAGGAAGACAGTGAGAATTTCTTCTCTCTCTCTCTCTCTCTCTCTCTCTCTCTCT
>NW_022196894.1:35719371-35730164 GCF_008632895.1 Mastomys coucha | reverse complement strand
CTCGAACTCAGAAATCCACCTGTCTCTGCCTCCCAAGTGCTGGGATTAAAGGCATGTGCTACCACTGCTCAACTTGTTTGTTTCTTTTTTGAGACCAGATCTTTCTATATAGACCAATCTGGCCTTTCACCGTAGTTCCCCTGTCTCTGCAGGAATGTGTCCTATTTACTACTTCTCTGCTGTGATTAGCCTAAGTACTAAGTGGGCCTGACCCTGCTGAACTTCCGAGGTCAGATGAGATTTGGTTTGTTTATGGGTGATGTGGTCACAGACTCTTCTGTGATTCTCAGTTGGGGCATCTGAGGTCAGTGGAGAGTTTGGAATGAACCCACAGTAAGAAGAAAAGATCCTCTAAATAAAGACGGCAGCAGTAGGGGCCTAGATAGCAAGAGAGTGCACATATCCTGTGTTTCCCTCATTATGCTTAGGCCAAATTTTCGATATGGGAGACCTCAGAACATGTCTCCTTCAGGGTTAATAGAAACACTGCAGGCTTGAGCCTCCCAGGACTAAAACAAATCAGGAACTAATTATTTTGTTATTTTTTTTTTCCCAACCAGATTCTGAAATGCCCCAGGTGAAGTTTGACAAGATCGATGATGAAGACGTGGTTACTTGCACATCCAAAGGCTGGTATCTCACACCCAATGTGACCTGGTTGGACCGGGGAGAGAGAGACCTGAGCAACCACAGTACGGTGGAGATCCTGGAGGAGCAGATGAATGGCTTGTACAGAGTGTACTCTGTCCTCAGATATCCAGTCAAGTTGAATGAAAAATATGTCTGCCACATCACAGAGACGAATGAAAACAACCGGCCAATCAGATCCATCCGGCGGTACCCGAGTAAGTGCAGATGTGAGGGGGCGGAGTGAACGGGCTGCGGTTCACCACCCAGAAGTCACCCATCCCCCAATTAATATTTACTGAACACTAAGTGTAGCAGACACTTCTGAGTGCTTTGGGGATTTAAAGAAACCTCAGAAACACGAGTTTGTAGCCTGGGGTCAGAGAGGGTAGTGAGGTGGAGTCCCCCTGAGTTAGAAAAAGGACCATGCTCTGGAGAATAATAGCTCTTGTCCAGAGAGAGGTGGCTGTCACTCCTGATGAGGCACCTGTTCCTCCGCTAAACGCACGAGCTTTCTAATGTGATGGGCTGAGTAGTCACAGCCGCCATTTGTTGGCCACTAACTTTGCATGCCAGGAACTCTACACATGTTACGTGTGTGTGTGTGTGTGTGTGTGTGTGTGTGCGCGCGCGCGCGCGCGCGCGCACGCGTGCGTGTGCCTGTGCCTGTGCCTGTGCGTGTGCATGTGTGTGTGTTCTGTGGATGCACGAGTGTGTGCAAGCATGGACACAGAGACCCGTGCTGGTATTCATCCTCAGTTGCTCTGCACTTCATTTTGCTTTGTTTTATTTATTTTTTATTTTTTTCAAGACAGGGTTTCTCTGTGTAGCCTTGACTTTCCTGAACTCAATTTCTAGACTAGTCTGGCCTGGAACTCAAAGATCTGCCTACCTCTGCCTCCCGGGTGCTGGGATTAAAGGTTTTGCACTACCACGGCCTGGCTCTTCACTTTAATTTTTTGAGCTAGGATTTCTCACTGAACCTGGAGCTTACGCTGACTGGGCAGCAAGCTCCAGGACTCTGTCTGACTCTGACGCCCCAGGGCTGGGATTACAGATGGCCACTACTGGACCCAGCTTCTGTTTGGATGCTGGAGACTCAGAGCTTCATGCTCATTCAGCCGTCTCCCCAGCCCACGTATGTTAAGTCTGTAATTTAGTCCAGCAAGATAATTGCCTTTACTGTTCCTTTCTATTTGAAGACATTAGGACTTTAAATAGTTTGACCAAATTCTTGACTAATAAACACAAAATCTTCTGCAATTTCAGGTAACCAATAGTGTCATAAATGTCGAATATTACATATCTGAAATATACTAATATTAGTTGTAAAATTTAACTGGATGCCCTATATTTTATCTGATAAATTATAGTAAGAGAAACATTTAGTAAGACAAGGAAAAGTTGAAGCTCCGGAATGATAGGGTTGGAGAATTCACATCTCTGCAAGAAGAAAAAGGAGACATTGAAACACTCTTTGCCTAGCAAAGTATGCAGAGTAGTAATTCCTCAGGTCAGCAGCACTGTCACCACAGGGAACTCAAGGACAGCTCAGTTCTTGAGTCCCATTATGACCCGTGGAAAGTAAATCCTGGGGAGACTTAGCACTGAGTTTTGATATGACCTCAAGGTTTTTCTGACCTGCACTCAAGTTTGAGAGCCACTGGTGCATGACATAAGCCTTTGTGGGTGGTAAAACTACCCAGAGCATCTCCATCTTGTCTATGTAGGGATAGAGTCTGCTCAAAGCCACGTCTAATGGGTGAGGGTGGCAGAGCTCCTGCTTTCTTCTCCCAGTCTGGCAAAACAGTATGACGTGGATAGGCTCAGTGCATTCAAGTTTCCCACAGGAGTTGGCCTTTCCTTCAAAGGGAAAAGGGGGGGCTCACTTGTCTGCCAGACTTCTAAGTCTCTCCCACACATTTAGAAGAGCTTATTGTCTGTGAGTGCTACAGTGGGTCTCAGACTCTCTTCTAAGAACACCAGGGTACATGACTTCAAAAATACTGTTGTTGTTGTTGTTTTTTTTAATCCCCTTAAATTTCAACACCCTTAGAAATACCTAAGAAGCCATCTTCTCATCTATTTATTTATACAGGACCTTTGAAATCGGGCATCTGCCTTGTTTTCCCAGCTCTGTGGCTACAGGGCCTCTTCACACAGCCGTTGCTCCTTGCTTGGGGCTAACCAATTCCTGTGGTTTCAGATTTTTTTTTTTTTTTTCATAGTGGCATGCCTTTTGTGCAGACTCTGCCTCTCTTGGAATACCTTTCTTTTCTTGATCTGCGTCACAAACTCCTGACCAGTTCCCAAGACTTGTCTCAAATCTGAAGGCCTTCTCTCATGGTCATTTCTATTTGTTGAATATTTTGTTCCTTTGCACATCAAATATTTGTTGAGCTCCAGCTCTGTGCCATATCCTCCGAGATATACACCAGTGAATAATGAATTCTTACACTCCTGAAAGAAACTTCCACATACTGTTAGTGGGAAAGAAACACACAGTAAACTGGTGTTGTATGTCACCATCTGTGCTCATTTACATGAAACTCAATACCAGGAAAAATCATCTAAGCTATGTGAAGGAAGTCCGAATAGTGGTGACCCTTGGAGTGGGGGTGTGGGGGGACTAGGAGAACGTGAAGAGATTTTTAGGGTGCTGGCAATAGTCCACTGATTGGTATGGGTGTTGGCTATATGGTAGTATTCAGTCTCCATAGTGGTTGCTAATGGTGTAATCTAAGTGCTAAGCATTCGAGAGTGAGTAAAATAAGAGGAGAAGAGCTTAGAAGGCTAGAATGGACACAGCAGACGTGGGATAAGGACACTGACACCAAGAATTGAGCAAGAGTAGCAGCCAAGCCATGAAGCTTGAGGAGAGCAGCGGCAGAGCTGTAAGTCTGCAGAGAGACAGGAAGGGAAGCAGTCCGGTCTGCAACCGTTCCTTGTCTGAGATCATTTCCCCCAGAGCATCCTGGAATGTGGTGTGAGCTGCTGACCTATGACATCAACTTCCTCACCATAGGTCCCAGCTACATGCACCTAGCAGACAAGGGAGGGCTATCCTGAGGCCCAGGGCCTGTGACTATATGGTATCCCTTTTTATCTCTGAGTGCTGATAGGAAATAGTATTTTTTCCCTTCCTGTTTCCTTTTTCCTCCTCTAATTGCTCTCCAAAAATATTTGTTGAGTGCATGAATAAATGAACCAGTAAATCAAAAATTTCTCTTACAAATGGATAGCAGTTAAGAAAATACTCTTAGAGTATTTTTAGAGCCTACTTAGAGAGCTACCATTCTTAGATGGAACAAAGAATTCATGGCTCACAGTTTTCCCCCTTGTGTGGCTTTAAGAAGGCATTGCTGCTGAACTGCTTCTAATACAAAACTAACATCTTTATTTTCTTTCTTCCTCCCCCGCCCTTTTCAGAGAAAAGGTTCAATGAGTATAACTACTATTAAAAGATTTGAATGAGGGCTGGAGAGATGGCTCAGAATTTAAGAGCACTGACTGCTCTTCCAGAGGTCCTGAGTTTGATTCCCAGCAACCACATGGTGACTCACAACTATCTGTAATGGGATCTGATGTACTCTTCCGGTGTGTCTGAAGACAGCTACATTGTACTCATATACATAAAAAAAAATAAATAATTCTTTTAAAAAAAAGATTTGAATCTGCTGTCTTTTTAGTCAGCGGAGTTCCTGGTTTTTCTTTTTTTTTTCTTTTTTCTTTCTTTCTTTCTTTCTTTCTTTTTTTTTGGCTTGGATACTTACTAACCAAAAACTTAGAACAAAGCAAAATGAACAAAAACAACAACCTCGCCCTCAAACAGAACCAAGGAGGCTATCCGTCCAGAGTGTTACATATTAACAGTCTCACTTCTTTATCTTGTTTTTTCCTCTTTTGCTTAAAGATTTTTTATTTAATCTTGCTCTTCCAACATGTCAACATTTGAGTAAAATTCAGAAGTCTTTATTGCGGAATAAAAGATTAAGATTATAGAGGACTGTGTGTCGTGTGTCTGCCTTCCTGGGGCATCCATCCATCCTAGATGACTTGGTGAGTTCAGAGCAGAGGGTAGACACTATACTTCCTCTACAGCAGGTTTTTCTTTGTTTTGGTAACGATGTGATTTGGGTACTTTGCCAACCAAGGGAAGCCTACTAAAGAGATACTTTCCCAAGATTATCATGAATATGTTTGCTAAATTCCTTTTATGCATTACTGGCTATAGAAATGTCACATATTCAATGCTGATGCTAATTTGAACTTTTCTGTTTGTCCAGTGATTTTTATCTTCATTATTCTTGTATCTAGATTTCTAAATCTTTGCCATCTCTATGCTTTTTGTAAATAGATTTCATTTACCACTCTGTTGTGGTCTGAATTTTATCTTCCCCTCAAATTCACTCTTTGAAATTTTTACAGCAAAAGCAATGGGGATAGGAGATAAGAGTCCCTGGGAAGTGTCTGGCAAAGCTCTCAGGATGAGATCAGTGGGAGTGTGAAAGGAGCCCCTTGTCCCTTCTACCATGTGGGGACAGATGAGCAATGCCATGTATGAACCACAAAGGGAGTTCCTGTCAGACGCTGGATCTGTCAGCAGTTTAATCTTGGGCCCTCCACTCTTCTGAACCATGAGTAAGCCATCTTGGTGATGCTATACTGTTACAGCAGCACACGTGAACTTGGGCATCTTCCTTTGTTCTATTTTGGGGACCTGGGTGTAACTGGGTCTTTTCTGTTGTTCAAGCTCACAGAACTCAAGCTTAGGTTATAGACAGAGGAGAAGATGGTAATGAGATATTAAGAAAAATAGAAAAGAAAATTTTTCTGGAAATATTTTTTAATTTATTTATTCTATCAAATATTGTATCCAACTGCAGTTCCCCTTCTCCTCTCCCCACCCCCCAGTCCTCCCCTTCCCCCCCCTTTCCTCTAGATCCGCTCCTCCTCTGTTTCCTCCCAGGGACATCAACCAAACCCTGCATAACAAGTTACAATAAGGCTAGGCACAAGCCTTCATATCAAAGCTTGACATGGCAAGCCAGCCAGAGGGAAAGAGTCTCAAAAGCAGGCAGAAGAGTCGGAGACAGCCTCACTCCCACTGGGAAACAACACTTTTAATTGATCCAAAGCCTTAATTTTGTGAGTTAGATAATTCAGGTGATAAAATAATTTTATTAGTAGGCATAAAGAATATACCTGCTTCTAAAACCTCTGCATGGGCTATTCCAGGACAAACCAGGGGGATGGATCTGTGCATTTGTAAAAAAATGATATCTATATTCCTTTTTTACTTTATTCTTTTAATACTTGTGTATTTATTTGTATGATATATGCTTGTGTGAGCTATGTTATCAGTATGCATGTAGGTACCTACAGACACCAGAGGGCATTGGTCCCCTGGAGCTGGAGTGACAAGAAATTGTGAACTTCCTGATGATGGGTATTGGGAAACAAACCCTGGTCCTCTCTCCTTGCCAGGGCGGTAAGTGCTCTTAACCACTGAGCCATGCCTCTACCCCTGTTATCTATATTCTTAAGGTAAACTTTGAGGTACGTGCTAACAGTTGCTCATTCCTATGGGAAAGCAAAGCAGGTTGTCACTTTAGGATGCCTGGCCTGAACGTGAGAGGCTGTGCCGCTCATTAGAACTCATTCTCATTAGAACTGACATAGATGGGAGACACATGTGCTAATTCTGATGTCATTAGAATTGTCATAGATGGGAGACATGTGTTAATTTTGTGAGTTCAGCAATTTCATTATAAGGAGCACTGACTGAAAATTAATGTTTAGTGTTAATGAAACAATTTTAAAAAGGAAAAGGAAAACGCTAGAGAATGGGAGGCATGAGGATTTGATTTCTGTCTCTGTTCATTTCTAATTCTGTAATCTCGAAGAAGTTCCTAGGTGTATGCCTACCTGTTCCTTATCTGTGAGACATTTCATACTGTGACACAGCATGAAAACTGAGGCAATATTTGAGATGAAGAAGTTGATAATCATGACACTTGGCTCAATATTTCCTATCTGCCAGAAAATTTTAAATTAACACACATTAGCTCATTTAATCCTAAAATGGTGTGTGGGGAAGGAGATTGCAGGTATAGGGGTCAAAGACCTAATAAAAGTAATAGTAATTATTATCATTCTATTAAAAATGATTCAATGAAGCTCTTTACTTTGTTTACTAATTTCAAAACACAGAAAAGACAAAAAAGATGCCCATGAGATGGCCAGCAGGTAGAATGGCATTTGCTGCCGAATCTAACAACCAAGTTAGAGCCCTAGAACCCACATGGTAGAACGACAAAACAGGCTTCCACAAGTTGTCCCCTAACCTCTGAATGCACACTGTGTGTGTGTGGCAAGGCTCTACCACATATACACACAAAAAAAGTAAATGTAAAAGTAGCTTAAACAGTACAAAAATATCATCCCAATTAAGTATATCGGGGTTTACAGGAAGGGAGAGAAGGAGAAAGAAAGTTATTTGGGGACGATTATGAACATAGAAAAAAACTATAATCTCAATGTTTGGGAGGCTGAGACAGGAGAATGTTGAGGTTGAGACCAGCGTGGGCTGCAGCATGAGACTGTCTCTCAAAAGATAAGTGAGTAAGATAGCTGTTTGCCAGCTCTGTATATGGACCTAGGGAAAGAGTGTTAGAGCAGATAGAGTCCTCTCAGCTCCTTGAAAAGGAGAAATTCTGGTAGTTTCTGTATTTAAAGTTAGGTCAAGAACTAGGATGATGAAGTCCCTTTTCTTCTGTAAGCAAAAACTTCTCACACATATTTACTCTTTTGACAATTGGGGCCGGGCGGTGGTGGCACAAGTCTTTAATCCCAGCACTTGGGAGGCAGAGGCAGGTGGATTTCTGAGTTCGAGGCCAGCCTGGTCTACAGAGTGAGTTCTAGGACAGCCAGGGCTACACAGAGAAACCCTGTCTTCAAAAACCAAAAAGACAATTGGTACACATGTCTGGATTTCTTTTAAAGATTTATTTATTTTTATTTTATGTATATGAGTACACTGTAGCTGTACAGATGGTTGTGAGCCTTCATGTGGTTGTTGGGAACTGAATTTTTAGGACCTATGCTCATTCTGGTCAGCCCCGCTCCCTCAGTCCCTGCTCGCTCCAGCCCAAAGATTTATTTATTATTAAACACTGTGCATCCATCTCATTACAGATGGACGTGAGCCACCACATGGTTGCTGGGATTTGAACTCAGGACCTTCAGAAGAGTAGTCAGTGCTCTTACCCGCTGAGCCATCTCGCCAACCCCACAATGTATGGTTGGCTCACTCATAATCTTGCCCTTCTTGTTTGTTGTAGCAATGTGTTCTCCTTGCAGACCTGCATACTCTCACTTCTCTATTAGTTTTACTTCTTTTATCTGACCCCAGCTGGTCAGGTAAGACCTGTGCATCTCAGTGCTAAGCGACAGGGTGTGGTTTCCTCTTTGGTCCTCCCTGGTTTGCTCATTCTGTTTTCTGTACACGTTGGGCTCTTCCGTTTGATACATAGATGGTGGGTGATGCTTCTGGGCAAGTTTTGATCTCCAGCAAATCTGAGTTTCATTTCCTATCTGGATTTCCTACCTGTGAGTGTTCTTTAGCACAAATCGGATTCATTGTACAATGTTTCTGTGAATGCTCTGTGTTGATGAGGCCTGGAAGATGCAGGAAAAACATGTCTAGAGTTTCTTAAGAGGTTTTTCCTGATATTCAGGAAGTTGAGACAGGACCATCTGAGTTCAAGAGCCTCCTAGGCTATGCAATGAGACTCTCTCTCTAACAACAACAAAAGGATATAGGCATTTGGTACTTTATATCAGGCCTGCCAAATACAACAACAACATCTCTTTATACATGTCCATGGCTGCTGGCTTGTCCCTGCCAGGAATACTATCTCTAGTCCTAGATCCAGATGTGCAGTGCAGCCTAGATCTAGAGCCTTCCTATTTAACTGCAAGATGTGTCCACCAAGACATCTCAAGATAACTCAGATTTAACGTACGTGGGAGTCCCATTACTTCTCTTCCCAGCCATGTGTTTTATTTTCACAGTCTTAGAAAGTGGCACTGTGGTCCAAGATCCAACTCCTGCTGAGGCTACCTCCTTAAACTTTGGTTACTCCCAAGGCCATTATCTCGGTTCAAATCACTATAATTTCTTCCTTCACTTCTGTAGTCTCCTGTCTAGACTTATCCACTAAGACTTGCCTCTTCCAGTCTATACTACAGCTAATATAAAGCTGGATCTGGCTGTGCCCTCTTCCAGTCATTAACCGCCATTAGCTTTCTGCTATCCACAAGATACAGGCTGTACAAATATCTACACCACAAGGCCAGCGCTGCTTACTTTTTCCTCTGGCAGTTCACTGTCAGCCCAGGTTAACACGCTTGCTTCATTTGGCTTACACATCAGGGTTCTGAAGAATTGTTATGTCTGTTCTATAGAAAAGCATAGCTTCCACCGTAAGAAGAAAGGCACATACTGAGCACTCGGCACGTGGGGACTTTTAGAGTTTTCTATATACTATATTTCATTTTATCCTCATAGCAAGTCTATAAAATCCAGATGATTATTATCTCCATTTTACAAATGAAGAGACTTAAGGCACATTTGTTTGATGTGATTCAATAATTGAGTACAGAGTGGGATTCGGACCCAGGTCTGAACCTATAGCTCTTGTCGCTTCTCCATTTCCACATCTGGTACTCTCTCTGAGTGGACTCTAGGAAAATCTTGCTTGTGCAGAGTCTACCTTGTTGTTTATGGTGGGTTTCTTTTTTTTCTCATCCTTTGAGAGCAGGGTCTCACCCTAAAGCACAGTTGGGCCTCAGATTTGTAATCCTCTTGCCTCATCCTCCCTTGTTCTAACGTGTTGGGGCCATAGGCAAGAGGAAAAAGAAAGAGCGAAGGGCCTTGGAGCTTCCAGGGGACCTTGGGGATATGTTAATATCAGTGCGCCAGAGTTGAGGCTTTGCAGACAGCATTCTCTAGTGGAAATAACAGAATCATCGATAGCCACTGATGTAGATAGCAAACACTTCAAAAGCCTGGACAAGGTAAGGTGTCTCCTAAACCTTTCTGCCTTAGAGATAAAATTGTGTTTTACAACCACCCTAAGCCCAAGATAAGAAGAAAAATGACACCTGAGGCCCAGATAAAGAAATGGAAGGAACTAATTGTCGCCTTGATAAACTTATATATCCCAAAGCCCCACCCTATGGGGCAGTTGCTCAAATGCTGCTTGTCCTGTCTGCTTCCTTTCCTCTAGACATCATAGCCTTCAGCCTCCTCCTTCTTGTAGCTAACTGCCAAGGTCAACAGCTGCCTGCTCTGCTGCTCAGGGGACCGTCCCTCTGCCTTGAGAAATTGTTCTAGCTGTGTTCCTTAATGTATGAAAATCTGGAAGTGAATAGGATTCTGTATAATCATGGCGACTCCCTTCAGTGTTTCATCCCTTTCCCCTCCCTGTGTCTCTTGAGATTAGAGGCATTCACCGCTACATCCAACCTCAGAGTTTTGGTTTAGAAAACTCACCCATGATTGCTGACTTCACAGTGCTGATTTTGTTTCCCAGACTGGTCTCTTATCTTGGATACAATGTGCTCATGAGATAACACAGCCTGCTGACACATTTTCCTAGGACAAGAGGCTGATTCTGATTGTATTTGTCATCCCAACTCCTCTCTCTGTGCCTGATACCAGGGACTGAAGAAACATTTGCTCTACTTTGTTTCCTTCATCTGTTCAGACTTCCTTGTTCTTGTCTGTTAACAACGCATGTATCCGCCTTTCTTTTCTACAGATTCAAATGGTATATATGGACCTAGAGCTCTTCCCAATGGGAATCCAACCCTCTTCATTCTATCAGAATCATTGTAAGGTTCACTTCATGGGTCACCGAATGTACAAACATGTAAAAGAGAATAATTCAGGTTGACACGAAGATACAAAAGAGTTTTAAGGACTGGGCACACAGGCAGAGTGAGAAGCTCTCACTGTTTCCCCATCCACTGAAATGAAGATGACTTCTCATCCTGAGTAAAGCCCAAGACTTAAGACGGTTGTTAAGAAGCAATCCCCCTTTTAAGAAGGAATGAAATGTCCACCTTTTGGTCTTCCTTCTTCTTGAGTTCCTTGTGGA
>NW_022196894.1:35679711-35717616 GCF_008632895.1 Mastomys coucha | reverse complement strand
ATATATATATATATAAAAAAAAAAAAAGAAGAAGAAGAAGCAATCCCCCAGCCAGGCAGTGGTGGCACATGTCTTTAATCCCAGCACTTGGGAGGCAGAGGCAGGAGGATTTCTGAGTTTGAGAACAGCCAGGGCTATACAGAGAAACAAACAAACAAAAAGAAAGAAAGAAAGAAAGGAAGAAACAATTCCCCTCCCATAACTTCAGTCCCACCCGGCACTTCTCCCTTTGTGTACCTACCACTCCCTCCCTCTCTCCTGACACCTCTGGCTCCTTCAAGTTCATCCATCACCCCACCACCCAATCTCCTCAACTTCCTTTCTTTGCACTCTTCCCCAATGAGACCTGCCTCCATCCTGCTTAAAGTCTGAAACCCAGATGTCTCTCATCCCACATTCTTTTAATCCCCTCATCTTGCTATCTTATTGCTTTCTTACATATCATGTAATTCACCTTTTATTATCTTGCTATCTACCTCTCCTTACTAGAATATGGGCTTCACAAAGCAGAGATTATTATTCTCCTCCCACACTGGCTCCTGATGCATCCAAGCACTTAACACAAATGTTTAGAAAATGCTTAGAATATGTGTAAATGGTATTGAACTTAGTCTCTACTTTATCTCAACAAAAGGACTAGAAATCACTCATAATTGTAAAACAGACAAGATTGTAGGATGACATGACTCAGTTCGGATCCTCTTTTGAGCTTCTCACACTTGCTTCTGGAATATTCCTGAAACTGCTATTCTAGATTTGGCTTATACACATCTCAATTCTGGTAATGACGGCATTACACCATGTTCTGATTTCTCTCCAGAGAGTTTTTGTTGTTGCTGCTGGTTTTTTGTTTGTTTGTTTGTTTGTTTGGTGTTCATTTTGAGGGCTTTTGAGTTATTCTGTGGTTGTTTTCTCTTCGGCTTCTCCAGTGGTACACATTAATGACAAAGGAAAAGATGAATAGGTGGGCTTATATAAGCAGTGAAGTTTGAGGAGGCAAAAAAGAAAGAAAAAAAGAATACCACACATAAGTCAAGGAAGGAGGAGCAATGTAGGAGAAAATAATTTCTAGTACTTAGGACTTGAAGAACTAATTATTACCGACCTAGAGCAAAAAGGCCGACAACCACAAGAACGTGAGCAAAAGGAAGAATCCGAGCCATAGATGCTCAGTCTCTCAGATGGAAAAATAAAATCAGTAATGAAAAATAAACCCACAGGGAGCTTCATATTCCTCCTTGGTAACCAGAGAGTTTTGCCAGCACAAGATAGCTGACTTACTTAGACACATACTTTCGGTGGGAATGTATACTGTGTAACCGCATGCATAGAAATGCACTTGTTCTGTGAGATGACTTTACCTGCTATGTTTTCTTTGCTAGACCCTAAGAATTATTTTTGATCATGCACATGGATCTTATTGATAGGAAGACTTCCCTATTAAGACAGCAACATTTACCTGCTACATCCCACGGTGTAACTGTGGGAACCCGATGAGGTCCCAAGAGAATGTGTGTTGTTGATAGGAGCGTGGTGTGGGCACCATGTGCAGAAAGTATCTACTGCAGCCTCTTTCCAGTACCCTGAGACTACTTCCCTACAAGAGAAGCCCTGCCAAGGTTAGCTAGCTGCCTCATTCAGCTCAATAAATCCACCTCCACATTCAGACATTCTGGGTTTCTGGACTACTGGTGGGTCTCTGTCAGAGTGCACGGCTCAGTCCATCGAGGCCTTTCTGTACACGAGTCTGTCTTGCTTCATTCCATGATGCTCCAGTCAGATCTACCTCCAACCCG
The DNA here is from genome assembly GCF_008632895.1 of Mastomys coucha. Classification (NCBI taxonomy): domain Eukaryota; kingdom Metazoa; phylum Chordata; class Mammalia; order Rodentia; family Muridae; genus Mastomys; species Mastomys coucha. The sequence continues at coordinate 35,715,820 of NW_022196894.1, read as the reverse complement.
TGCAGGATTTCATAAGCAGTGCCTGAATGGGAACCTTGACCACAGGGCACTCACATTCGTCAGGCAAGGGAATGCTCCCATGAGAAGGGCGAGGAGGCCACTTGTATGCATTGGGTGTAAACCACAAGGCAAGCATAATCTAGAGGCATGTTGTTACATGTTAGTACTTTGAAGATTTTGAGGAACCATAGACAGGACATAAAAACATTTCAGCTCCATTAGTTCTTGTCGTTCCTTGGGGGAGGGGTCTAGGGGAGGGGCTGGGGTGGTGGACTGGCTGAGGCTCTCTCTCCCTGGAGGCAGGGGACCGGTTGCTGAGGCCCAGGTCTCTCTCTCACCCCGGGGCTGACCCGTTGCTGCATGTCGCCTTAATTAAAAAGGAGGCAATATACAAATGAGTAATTTTATTGTAGGAAGGATAGAATATGCTGGTTAAGTAAAGGGAAGGAAAGGAGAGGAAGGAGAGAGAGAAAGCAAGAGAAGAGAACAAAGAGCAGAGAGGAGAGAGCGAGCAAGAGAGGGAGAGGGAAAGTGAGAGTAAGAGGAGAAGAGTAAGAGAGTGATGGAGCAAGAAAACAAGAGGTGAGGAGAGGACAAACCGCCCCTTTTATTGTATGGGGCGTGGCATGCCTGGCTAGTGGTCAGATGACTGGGTGTACGGTCCAGCTAGAATGCTGGGAGCTTGAGGCAGTGTCTGTTTGTACACCACAGGAGCTGGGTTGAGTTTCTCCAGAACAGAGTGGTTTTCCTCCTGCGGAGCTCTCCACAGGCCACTCCACCCTCATGAAAGCAGATGCACTCTCTTTAAGACCGCACTACTGCAGGGAAACTGTTGGGTGCAATCACTCAGGCAGCCAAGGAGCAAAAGGTTAATAGGGTAGTGTAACTTTACAGACCAGAGACAGAGCTGACCAGGCAAGTGCAAAGGGCCTGTCTGCGGACTTTACCTCAGTCCAGGGTTTGGGGCAACAGTGTCCCAGTCCGTGGGTGGTAGAGGTAGAGACAAGTGAAGGGAGTGGTACCTTGGCCTGCCCAGAGGCCAGGGACATAGGTTTCCAGATGCTGCTAGGCCATGCAGGTGCTGCTGGGGCCTGGGAACGAAAGGATCAAGGGCGTGGGGAAAGAGTAGCAGTGCAGCTGTTCTGTTAGTGCAGGACTAGGATTCATTTGCCCACATTCTCCACTAGATGTTGTTCCAAAGGCAGAGGCCTGGGCTGGTGGCCTGGCTGAGGCTCTCTCTCTCTCTCTCTCTCTCTCTCTCTCTCTCTCTCTCTCTCTCTCTCTCTCTCTCTCTTTCTCCCTGAAGGCAGTGGGCCTGCTGCTGAGGCCTGGATCTCTCTCTCTCTCCCGGGGGCTGACCTGTTTGCTGCACTGCGAATTAGTTAAAAAGGAGGCAATGTATAAATGAGTTATTTTATTGTAGGAAGGATAGAATATGCTGGTTGAGTAGAGAGAAGGAAAGGAGAGAGAGAAAGGAGAAGAAGCAAGAGGAAAGCAAGAGAAGAGAACAAAGAGAAAGAGTGGAGAGAGAAAAAGAGGGAGAGGGAGAGTGAGAGAGTAAGAGAGCAAGCGTGCAAGAGGAAGAGGAGAAGAGTAAGAGAGTGAGGAGGGGGCAAACCGCCCCTTTTATTGTATGGGGCGTGGCATGCCTGGCTTGTGGTCAGATGACTGGGTGTAAGGTCCAGCTAGAATGCTGGGAGTTTGGGGCATTGTCTGCCTGATAGAGCACCCATATCCTGCAGGGGCAGCTGTGAGGGGTTTGGGCTGAAATCTGAGCCATTGGTCTCAGGAGCTATCACCGAACTCCTACCGCCCCTTGTGAACAAATTTACTTTGCTCAGTGGGTCTCCAGAGTACTCAGGTGGCCACTCTACTGGACTCTGCCTGTCAGAACTGCCTACTGCCCCACAAGTTCTTAGGCTGTGTTTGGGAGATGAACTTCTGTTTCCAGAAGAAGGGATGGTTGGCTCCTTAGAAAAAAAGAGCAGAAAAGTTAAGAGCTAGATCTACAGCTGAAGCCTCAGAATGAACTCCCGCTTTTACTTTTGGTTTCTAGAATCTTTTTTTTGTTTTGTTTTGTTTTTTGTTTTTTGTTTTTTTGAGTCAGGGTTTCTCTGTGTATTCCTGGTTGTCTTGGAACTCACTCTGTAGACCAGGATGGCCTTGAACTCAGAGATCTGCCTGCCTCTGCCTCCCAAGTACTGGAATTAAAGGTGTGCAAGACCACTGCCCTGATGGTTTGTAGAATCTTACTTAAGTACCTGTTACAAAGGATGGGCCCTCTGCCCCTGAGAGAGCCACAGATAGTGACAGCTGCAGCTCTTGCTATGTATGCCACCAGGGCCTGAATGGACAGAGAGGCAACTTTGAGTCACATGCTATCCCTGACCTGACTTAACTGACACCTCAGATGCTGGTACTGAGGAAAGCAATTAGAAGAATGGGGTTACCCAACCCACAGTGATACTGTACCTTGGGTCTGGGCCACTGAGAGCTTAAGATGATGTAAACTTAGCCCTTCACAGCAACCTCGTTTAGGGCAAGATAATCGGGGAAGACATTAATATTTTTAACTGCTTTCCTGTGTTTGTGTGATCTGATCCACAAAATCCAAACCAAATGGTGTGTTATCATGAGACACTGCCTTTTAAATCCTTAAAGAAGATCAAACAAGCCTGTTTAGCCTATGGGCCTAAGGCTCCATATGCACACAGATTTATTCAGAGTATCCTTGGAGAGAATTCCTGGCCTCATTCTGACTGGCTAAGCACAACAAAATCTTACCTCAACCCAGGGGATTACCTGTTATTCAAGACTGAGTTTACAGAATCATGTCAGAACCAGGCACAGTGGAATCTAGTTCACAGAGCTGCTGTAACGGCAGGCATGCTCCTGGGTACAGAACCTTAGGAAGGGACTGGCATCCAGTTACACTGTCCTTTGCAAGCAATCAACAAATGAACATAGCCACCTCAAGGGTACGAAGAGAGAGAGAGATAACCCACCAAATTGGAAAATGTTGCTGATATTCACCAAAGCCTACGAGGATTGTACTAAGACTTTGTGGCCTGGCTCTTACAAACTTGTGGATCCAGAGGCAGGAACAGCACTTCCAAGACAACTGGCTTTTGAAAGTGTTAAGACTTGAAGGAGTCACTCAGGGGTTTGAGTAAGCACGTAAACTTAGGAGCTGGTTAGATTTTAGATCATGTGCACATATGGGTCCTAGTCATCTTCAAGGTATGGCTCTGACAAGCAGCCTCCAGAGAGGCATGCTGCAGGGAAGGAGGACTCCATCGGTTTTCAAGTTTTTCCTGTTTTTGAGCAGCATGACCTGAATAAGCGAGCCCAGAGGCAGAGACGTGGAGACGTTTTCTTTCTTTCTTTCTTTCTTTCTTTCTTTCTTTCTTTCTTTCTTTCTTTCTTTCTTTCTTTCTTTCTTTCTTTCTTTCTCTGTTGGTTCTGGACACTGCACAGAGCTGGATTAGAAGTCGAGTTGCATCAGGAGCAGTTAAGAAAGAAGAAAGGAAAAAATGAAAAAAAAAAAGAAAGAAGAAAGGGGGAGATGTGTGTAATAGATGTAATAGATGAATCTCCTGAGTGGGTGTGTACTGTTGACATAAGCATGGCTGTGTCAAGAATGCCAGTGCCTTGGACCCATGAACATGGCAGGTCTCCCTGGTCTGTGTGGAGATGTTGACAAGTATGTACTGAGAGTATCTACCACAGTGTCTTCCTCCCAGGTGAACTGTGGCCTGAGACTGCTCCCCTAACAGAGATGCCTTACCAAGGTTAGCTAGCCTGCCTCCATCTTCAGCTGTGAGTAACAAACACACCGAGTTTCCAGGATGCTGCTGCATCTTCATCAGAACCAATCCCAATTCCACCCAATCGCTGCTTCTCTGTATATGTGTCCATTGTGTCTCTGCTCCCTGTCACTCCAGCCAAGTGGACTCCAAGGCCATGCGGGTCATGGTGTGTAATAGTGCCCGGTACCTGCAGTCCATGGATGTCTTCATGTCCCATCTCAATGCTAAATTTACTCCAAGGGTCTGACAGCATCTGAATGATCTATTTCATCATACATATTCTTACTTCTTTATTCATTCATCAATAGATATCGAGGTTGGTCCTATTTCTCAGCTATTGTGGACAGTGGGCGTTTACAGTGTAGCTGAGTCAAATTGCAGTTCTACTCTTGGTTTATTGAGGAACCTCCATGCTGTTTCTGAAGTGACTACTCCAGGTTACACGCCCACTAGCCATGGGTGAGGGCCCTTCCTCCCTACATCCTCACCAGCACCTGTTGTCATTTGCTTTCTTCACAAGAGTGGTTCTGATTGGGCAGAAATGGAATCTGAAATTACTATTCATTTGCATTTCCCTGATGGCTAAGAATGCTGAAGACTCTTGAAGTATTTATTTGCCATTTGTTTGAAGACTGGCATTAGTTCTCTTTATTGATTTATTTTTTTGACACATTTTGCAGTTCTTTATGTATCCTGGGTATCAGTCTCCTGTCTGACATGTGGAGCTTTTTCTCAGATGTAGGCTACCTTTTTACTCTAGTACAGTGGTTCTCTACCTGTGGGTTACAACTTCTTGGGAGCGGGGCTCATATCAGATATCCTGCTCATATCAGATTCATAACAATAGCAAAATTACAGCTTTGAAGTAGCAGTGAAAATAGTTTTATGGTCAGGGGTCACCACAACATGAAGACGTGTGTTAAAGGGTTGCAGCGTTAGGAAGGCAGAGAGCGGCAGCTCTAGTAGCTGTTCTATTGGCTGTGCGAGGCTGTTTCACATCGGTTAATCTCAAGTATCAATCCTTGGGGCTCTTTCCTGTTCTCAGAAGTACTTGCCTATGCCCCTAACTTTAAGGAGTTTGATTGTTTTCTCTAGAAATTTCAAAGCTTCCACTATTATGTTGAGGTCTTTGCTACATTTGAATAGATTCTTGTATAGGGAAAGAGACACATTAGTTTCTCATCCTTCCATATGTGCACAGAAGAGTATCATCTGTTGAAGAGGCTGTTCCCCACCCCTTTTCATTTTCCCCACCCCTTTTCATGTTTCTCCACCCCTTTTCATGTTTCCCCACCCCTTTTCATGTTTCCCCACCCCTTTTCTTTTTTTGACAGATTTGTCAATATTAGGTAGCTGTAACTGTGAGAGTTTCTTCTGGGTCCTTTAATTCCATCCATCTACATCTCTTGGTGGGTGGGGGTGGGGTTCAGTACCAGATGGCTTTTGTTGCTATGTGTCTTCGATTTATGATTAGTTATTAGAATTCCTCCAGCATGCTTCCTCTGTCTGTGATTTCATTAGCTATTGATCTTTTGTGTTTTTATACAAGTTTTAGGATTGTTTTCCCTAGTTTTGTGAAGAATGGAATTTAAATGGAGATTGTGTTGAACCTGTAGATGGCTTCTGGCAACGTAGCTATTTTCACAATATTAACCTTGACAGTCCGTGTTCGTGGGCGTTCTTGCCGTCTTGTTTATTCTTCAATTTCTTCCTTCAGTGTTTTAAAGTTTATATTGCAAAAATCTTTCATCTCTTTGGTTATGTTTATTTTTTGTATGTGTGTGTAGTTATCTGTGCGGCGCCACCCTCCCTTGTATAACATAGAGGCCAAAAGAGGATCGTGAGTGTTTCAATCTTCTTCCCTTGAGGCAGGGTCTCTCATTGAACCTGCAACTAGGCTGGCAGCCAGCAAGCTTAGTGATCCTCTTGTCTTCTCCACTTCTCTGAGGCTATAGATATGCACAAAGCCATACCAGGGTTTTTACGTAGGTGCTAGAGATTTGAACTCAGGTCCCTGTGCTTGCTCAGCAAGTGTTCATACTGCTGAGAAATCTCCCAAGGGGACTCCTCCTGACATTTTGTTTGTTTGTTTTGCTTTTTGCCAATGAGGATACTTTGACCTTTTTTCTTATTTGTATCTCTTTTATTTCTTGTCTTACTCTTCTCAGTAAGATTTAGGTCATCCATTAACAGTGCTGAGAGTAGGCCTCTTGTCTCATTCCTAACTTTAGAGCAGATGCTTTTAGTTTCCCCCACTTAGTGTTGTCTAAAGGACTGAAGAGACGACGGTTTTCATGTTGTCACGTGTTCCTTCTGTCCCTAGTTTCATGAGAGCTTTTACCATGAATAGATGTGGACTTTTTAACCACATGGTTCCTGCCCTTATTTCTATATTTGTGTTATATTTTATTTATTAACTTACGTGTGTGGGACCAGCCTTTCATCCCTGGATGAAGCCACTTTGCTACGTTTTTAGTGTGTTCATGAACTTAATGTGCCAGTATTTTACTGAGAATTTTGCTGTTGAGTTTCATCAGGGAAACTGGTCCATTGGCTTGGCTGTTGATCTTCTTGTCTGTACTCTTATCTAGTTTTGATATGAAGGTGATGCTGGCTTTGCTGAATGTGTAGGTAGGGTTCCTTCCCTTTTTATTTTGGGGAACAGTTTCAAAAGTATTGATATTAGCTCTTTTTAATGATTGGGTAGAATTTCTCAGTGGATGTGTCCAGTCCTGGGCTTTTTTTTTTTTTTTTAGGGGAACTTTTTATTAAAACTTCAATTGTGTTGCCAGTTATAAATATGTATAAGTGTTTGTATCTTTTAACAGGTCAAGTGCTCTAGAAATAGATTCATTTGGTCCATATTTCTTAGTTCTTTTAATGTAAGTTTGCAAACTATGATCTGGATGTTTCAGTTGTAACACCCCCCCCCCTTTTCATCTCTAATTTTAATTTTTTCCCTGAATTTTATTTCCTGACATCTATTGCTTTTGGTTCCCCCCACCCCCCAAGACCTGGAAGTGCATCCTTAGGTTATTTATTTGAGATCTGATTTTTTTCTTAATGTAAACACACATAACTACAAACATTCCTCTGAGACAGGATGGCCTGTCTTTTGTCACCAGAACTGGCTGGCTTATTGTTTTGGATGACACTTCCTCTGGGAAGCTGTGCTGGCTAGTTTAAGGTCGATCTGACAACAGCTAGCGTCATCAGAGGAAGGAACCTCAAACTGAGAAAATGTTTCCATTAAGACTGGGCTATAAGTAAGCCTATGGGAAATTTTAATAGTGATTGATGAGGAGCAATCCACTCATTGTGGGTGGGGCCATCCTTGGGCTGGAGGTCCTGGGCTCTGTATGAAAGCAGGCTGAGCAAATCATGAGAAACAAGCCCATAAGCAGCACTCCTCCATGGCCTCTGCACCAGCTCCTGCCTCCAGGTTTCTGCCCTGCTTGAGTTCCTGCCCTCACTGCTTTTGCTGAGGAACTTATAGGAACTGTGAGTGATACAAACCCTTTCCTCCCCAAGCTGCTTTGGGTCATGGAGTGTAGCCATTGCAATAGTGACCTTAACTAGGGCAGAAGCCAAATCTTTGGAGCTGTGTTCAGCTCAGATTCTTCTCCACATAGTGTCTTTATCTCCATAGTTGTCTTTATCTTAGCCCATCCCAGCCATTTTATCACCACTGCTGTGAATTTCTCAAGATCTTGTTCTGTCTCTTTGAAACAGACTCTAACCTTATACTAACTCTTCTCCTTAACCGAGTTAGACAGAGCCATCTTAGCTGCTGAATCCCATACCAACTGGCACTTGCTTGAAACTGACAATGGTGGATCTTCTCTAATCCATGTAAAAGAAGTTTCATTGTAGAATCAGAGCTGGGCATGCAGGCACACATCTTTAATCCCAGCACTCGAAAGGCAGAAACAAGTGGATCTCTGTGAATTTGAAGTCAGCTTGGCCTATAAAGCGAGTTCCAGGACAGCCAGGGCTGTTAGACAGAGAAACCCCATCTTGTAAAACAAACAAACAAACAATTGTAGCCTTTGAGTGTCTTACAGATTTGCTGCTGGGGAAGAATCATTACACATAATACTTCATAGTTATGGACCATGCCTGCTGGATTACCATCTTCCAGGCAAGATGTGCCCATTGGTACTATAGTAGCATGACTATTACTGGTGCAACCAACTGTTTTCTGGTTGGACTTAATGCCCATTCCATAGCCAGGACTTTGGTACTGTAAGCCAGAGAGGGAGGTGAAAAAAATCCAGTGGGGGGAGGCTACGGCTATTGCTTTAAGTAGCCGTGCTGGGCCTGTTAAATTGCCTTCTAGACACTTCTTTACTGCTACAGACTTTTGTTGCTGTCAGCCTTGGTCAACTACAGGCAACACTTATTGCAGAAACTCATAAGTGGTCAAACTGCTGAGAATAAATGACTGTTGGCATGCATGCTGGCTCAATGCTTAACATCAAAGAAAAGGAAATAATTATTTATATTACCCCCACCAAGGCTCAGAGGAACTCAGAACCTACTTTTATGTAGTAAAAGGTTAATATCCTCATATTTTCATTTGGTCTTCATTGGAGATAAGGAAACCAACTATTATTTTATTTTACTTTTATTTATTAATAGTAACAAAAATCAGAAATAACAAAAACCAGATAATTGGAATATGGAAGCACAGTAAATACAAATGCATTTTTGTAACCACATGGGAACAGAAATCTGTTGAAACTGTTTTCTGAAGTTTAACTACTTAGGTCGTAGGAGTAACCAAGGCATTCAGAGTGTTCACATGGACTGGGTTGCCGATGGAGGAGCCTGCTTCCCCAAGACTGACAGTAGTATCCAGAGTCCTGGTATATGTATGTGGACAGACCTCCCTGGGTCCTGGATCTTAGGAGTCACTGATGTTAATAAAACAAAACAAAACAAAACACAAAGCCAAACCACAGAGCAAGCCCAGGGAGCGTGCAGCCTTGCTCTATAGGCTTCTAGAGGACTCTAGGAACTGAAGTAGAAGTAATCCTGCTTGTTGGTCCCATGCAAAATCTCAATCCAAGTCTTGCCAAACCAGGCTACTTAGCAGCTTTTCATGAATGGTTCAAGGATCACCTGAATCTATGGTGGTTCCAACAACAGCTGCCCTGGTTACACTGAAGTAGCAGAACTTGAGAGGAATGTGGGCTTGCCCTTGGGTATTCAGGGTTACAGGGTTCTAAAGACGATTGGTCAACAGACACTGTAGCTACTTGAACAAATGGATACTCCTACCCTATCCCATCATGTCCAAGAACCAGCAAAACTTTTGATGAAGGCATTGCTGCTGTGAGCTCTCCAAGGCACTTGGAGAGGGGGTTGAAATCTGGGCTGCATGAGTAGGGCTCAGAGCTTTTGAAAGGGCTGGCACAGAACACTCAGCAGAGCCAAGTCGTCTCCACTCAGATGAGACCAGGGAAAACTACTGAGGAGAAATTCCACTTCCATCACTTGCCTATGCAGGAACATCTCCATAGTTTATTCAGACAGTCTACAGCTTGAATTTTGCAAATGCGATAACTTTTTTATGTTAAATGTACACGAAACATGACAATAAAAGAGTCTGAGAATCAGAGGCCCAAAGAAAGAATTGATTTTCAGTAAGTTTCTCCCCCAGTGCTGAGTTAGTTAAAACTCAATCCAGACTCAATCTCCAGTTTTAACTGCTCTCAAGTCTGAAAACGTTTATCATCATCTGTACGGGGAAACCTCTGGCTCCAGAGATCACACTCATGTGCACCATTGCTAGGGAAGCTGCTAGTTGTCCTTCACACTCTCTTCCTGGGCAGAGTGACCATGAAGCCCTCACACCCAGCCACCTGTTAGGATCATTTCAACCAAAGCAAAACCAGGCCATGCTGTTCCTGGCTGTCTTTTCTTATGGTATGGCTTCATCTATCCTAAGGAGAAAGTAACTAATCACAGGACCGTAGTTCCCTCTGGACCAGTTGCCTGAACCACATTATTAAATCCCAGGATGCATTCTTATCAGTTCACTAAGGAAACTGACAGCCAGAAACAGGAGCAGCTAGAACCACAGTCGCTTGCTCTGCCAGTTAGCCACAGATCACAGCAGGCTGGCAGGCCGCGATAGCCTGAGCTTCCATCCCTGGAATGTCTTCCAAGAAACAAAACCAAATGAACTTTTTGGATCTCAACAACTGTCTTTGAAGATACTTTGTCCTATGGCTTCTGTCTGAGGGACCTCTTGTGGTTCGCGGCACGTAGCTGATCATCTGGAAGCCCTGGCTGGGGGAGGGGTGGTCGCTCTGGACTGCATCCAGTCTAATATGTGGCAGGGGAAGGGGTTGTTTGTGTCACAGAGTTCCCTGTACCTGGAAAAACGTCCAAACCCCCTTCACCTTCACTTCTGAAATAGTAGGACTAATGAAAAAACAATTACAAAAGCTTAATATCTAGTCAAAAATGAAACATTAAAAAACAACAACAATATAACGGTAATAACTGAGAAATGAAGTCAGCTTGCAAAGGAAAAAAAAAGTCTTTTACAGAGAAATAGCACCTTTGGTAAAAAAGAAAAATGTATCTTAAAGTTTTGGTTAGGTCTCCATGGCGCTTGAAGTACATACGTATCTGCATCATTTAAACACAGCCTCCAGGAAACTCCATCCAAGTCTGAGGGACACAGGTAATTAGTGGGGTGGCTGTGCATTCAGGTGACCGTTAGGAACAAAAGGAGAAGCAGATTGGCTGCAGGTCTGTCATGATGACAGTGGTGACAAGGGTCAAAGCGACAGGGTTCCTCCCCACAAAGTTCCCCTCACATCCTCCAGCAGGGCCAGCTCAGTGTCCCCACCCCCCGCCCCAACATCTCATGCATTTCCTGTAGTCTCCTTGCAGCTGCTGTGACCCCAGAAAGGCTCCATTCAGACCTGCCTCTGCTCCCCTGCCAACCCGATGATGCTGTCTCCTTACTTGCCTCCCACCTCAAAGTGTCCTTTAGTTTCTCTTAAAGCATTCCTAGAGATGAAGGCTGTGACCTTCCCTCACTAGCCGGCCACCCCCATTTCCTTTACTGCAAAACAAACAAAATAAGATTCGCTGCCATACAAGCAAAGACTGGTGATTTGGTGATTGCTGCAGACGCCGTGTGCTGGGCTCAGCGCTGAAGAGGAGGTGCTGGGCTCGGACACGGTGCTATCTATGGGCCTCTTCTTAGATCTCTTTGGTGTTTACCTTCTTGGTCTTTTCCGCTGTTCCCTTTGAGATGTAAGAGGATATCATCATTACAAAGATATTAAACGGTCGATTGTGTTTATCCAGGTCCCCAGACTTTCCACAGCACCAGTAGACACATGATTGTGCTAGATTTTAGTTGCTTACGTGTATGGTTCCTCTTTGAGTGATAAACATGAGGTTATATCAATTTGTGGCATGGTCATTCAGGGGTAGTGTATGGAATTACCAGCTGACCCTGTATGACCATCCTGTGAATCAGATATTATTGTTCCAGTTTTAAGGATAAAAGGATACTAAAGAGAATATGGGGGGGTTGTTTGTTTGTTTTTGTTTTTTGTTTTTTTGTTTTTTGTTTTTCGATACAGGGTTTCTCTGTGTAGCCCTGGCTGTCCTGGAACTCACTTTGTAGACCAGGCTGGCCTCAAACTCAGAAATCTGCCTGCCTCTGCCTCCCAAATGCTGGGATTAAAGACGTGTGCCACCACCGCCTGGCGAGAATATGTTCTTAATCCAAACCCCACAGATGTAGTAAAAGCAATGAGTCTCAGAGGTGCACTTGTCTGGGCTTTAACTTATTCAGCATTCCAAGTGTCCTTGAGAATATTTTGAAGTCTACATCTTTTGGTTTTTCGAGACAGGATTGACATCTACATCTTAACATCTTCAACTTTAACAGGAGAGCAATTCTACACTAGGTCTTACAACAGGGCCAGACATATTCCCCCAAAGATGTACAGATAGCCAACAAGGGCTTAACCCCATTAGATGTTACAGGGGTGCAAATGGAAACACAATGAGACACCACTACACATCTAGTTGGCATGAATGTAAAGAAAATGGAGGCCTGTTGGGGAGGATGTACAGCAAATGGTGTCTGGAAAGCAGTCTGGCAGCCCCCTAGGGATTAAACACAGAGTTTATCTTATGGTGCGGTTTCTATTCCTAAATATATAGGGGGAGTGAAAGCATATGTCCACACAGGAACTTGTACAATAATGTTCACACCAGCATCGTTCATCAGAGTCAGAAGTCACCTAAATACCCATTACATATTGAATACATACACCAACTATCACTAATATGGAATGGCACTTACTTAGAGGAATGAAGCAGATTCATGCTACAAGCATGAACCCAAAGAGTATTATGCTAAGTGGAAGAAGTCGGACAGGAAAGGGTCATTCTCTATGATGCACCCAGACCAGGCACCCCTCTAACGTCTAATGGGTTAAGCCCTTATTGGCTATTTGTATATCTTTGGGGGAATGTGTCAGGCCCTGTTCTAAGACCTGGTGTAGTATTGCTCTCATGTTACAGTTGGAGACATGAAGATGTAGACTTCAAGGACACTCGGACAGTTGAAGAGTCAAGTTCAAGTCCAGATAAGTGAGCCTCTGGGACCTATTGTTTTTAAAACTTCTGTGGGATGTGAATTCCCAATCAGGAAATAGATTAGCAACTGTCAGAGGCAGAGGACAAGGAGAATGAGGAGCAATTTCTAACGTGGTGGGTTTTTCTAGGAAGGATAAAATTCTCTGGGATTAGACAGTGACAAAGTAGTCACTGACAAAATTAGTAGCTGACAAAGTTAGGAATACACTGAAAGTCACTCATTTGTAGAACTGCATGTTTAATTTCATTAATTATTACATAGTATTGTTGCATGGTATTAATTTCATTAATTCTTTTTTTGTTTGGTTGGTTTTTGTCTTTTTTTTTTTTTTTTTTTTTTTTTTTTTTGAGATAGGGTTTCTCTGTATAGCCCTGACTGTCCTGGAACTCACTCTGTAAACCAAGCTGGCCTTGAACTCAGAGATCCACCTACCTCTCCCTCCTCTCCCCCAGAGTGCTGGGATTAAAGGTGTGTGCCACCACTACCCAGCCAAAATTGCATATTTGAAAGGCGTACATTTTATGACATGTGAATTCTACTTCAATTTAAAAACTGAGCTAGGAAACTGCTGACAACCATGGCTGCCATCTATGACACACAGTCGGTACTCCATTTCCAGCTGCCTCGAATTGAACACTTCTCAGTGAACACCAACTTGATGTCTCACTGCCTGCACCTGCCTCTCTGCCTTGGGGTGTCTCTGATCTTAGGAGTCCATTCCATTCACACGTGTCAGAGGACAGAAATGCTGAGAATCGTTTCCTCGGTAGCAGCTCTCCGGTGATAGCTGATATGAGGTTTTCTAGAGGCACCCCAGTCCCTCCCACCCCATCACAGTAACACCTTCAGAGAGAGGTCTGTACCACAGTTTGATGGTACAGATGAGGTGCATCATCTGGGGTCTCCTGTGTTGAACAAAGAGTTCCCCTCATCTCCTGCAGCTCAAGACAGCTTCTCGGTGCTGTTAGGAGTGGTGTGAGTCAGCACCGTGATTGGCACTCACCTGGTGCTTCTGGTGTTCTTGGATATATCTTGTCATCTCCTCCTCTGTGTGGGTCTGGACCCCCTTCTGATTCTTTCCTGTACAAAGAATCAAAGTTCAGAGTAGAGGGGCTGTTGTGCTAAAACAGGGAAGACCGTACCTAACAGACTCTCCATCTACCCTGTGGATGAAGAGCTCGACTGCCCACCTTTCTCTGAGTATTACAACATCCAAGGTAACAGAAACAAGGCATCTATCCTAATTTTTTGGCTTCTGCTGTTTTCTTTAACAGTGCAGAACCACAAGACACGCTAGTACTATAGAAAAGCAATGGTAAAAACCGATCCTGGCTGAGGAAATTCCTCTGGTGCAGTGATTCTCAGCCATTTTCACACCCTCACAGTGTCCCAGAGAACATTTGCAAATGTAATTTTTGGCTCAGGATGTAGTTCACCCACAGAGTGCTTGCCCAGCATGCAAACCAAGTCTCCATCCCCATTTCAACCTCCCTAGAATTTGCAAAACAAAGAGAAAATAAATCTAAATTGCCTGGCTTTCACCTGCTGGAATTTTGATGTAATTGACTGGGATGGGAAGTAGCTGGATACCAGAGTTTTTGCTTTTTGAAGAGTTCTCTAGGTCGTTCCATACACCCAGGGTTGATTACTACAACATCTAACAAATATTTCTCAAGTACAATGATAAAAACTGGTAAAAAATAAACAAAACAAAAACCCAAACAAATGACCAAACAAAAACCAAATCTTTTCACAGATCCTCAAGACGTTCTTTTGGTAGATTACAATCTAGAAGGTTTGGAAGGGTGCCTGGGACTCCATTTACAGGACACAATATTTATCATTAGGAAACAGTAGACACAGATCATCAATCCATCCCTCATAGCCCCCTCTCATGGCCCTGGTTCCTTTGGGCATTATCTCAACGCCCCTGATTGTTTGTGTCTTTGAGATTTGTGTTCTAAAATGGTTCTGCTAGTTTTATGGTACTGGCCTGAAATGGCCTCTTCAGTCTCCTCTTACATTACGCAGCCTGTACACCAAGATGTGTTGAGATTCCATAGGCTGTACTTTCTGGGAGGAGGGCATGTAGTCCTCAGTGTGGCTGTGGCAACAGACAGAGTCTCATGGGATTAATTAATTCTGTCTGATGCTCTGTGATTGGGCTTATGATGGTGTTTAGGGTTCCTTCCATAAATCAGTGCACACTGACCCATCTTGGACATGGAGGAGGGATACCTTCACAAAGCCAGAACAAGAGCAGTTCGATGCATGGAAAGGAGTTTGGGGAAGACAAACAGGGGATGCTTCCTGGTTGAGGTAGGCGGGGTTGATGTTTAAAGATGCCCTCAAATGGCTTCGGTAGCTACCCTGTGTCCATCTGGCTATCAGTTCCAGTAACTTGTAGAAAATTCTTGTCTCTTAACAGTCTCTTCTGCTTTTTCATCTGTTCCTATGGTTACGCTGGGCACCTACTCTCTCATGCTGAAGGAGACTTGGTTCTAGAAAGGCTACTGAGCCTATGGGTAACACTTGCTTCCACTTCCACTTTGGTATTCTGGGCTCCCTGGCTTTCCTGGGGCTTTGATTACTGTCTCTCAGTCACCATCTTACTCAGTCTCCCTGAACATAATACTAAGTACCAACCTTTTCTGCCCCAGTTAACTTCTTAACATATAATCTCAGAGTCACGCCTGCAGGTACAACTTTTAAGTCTGGCTCTAACTGACAAGGGTGTGATTCCTATTTTGGACCTAGCTTTAAGACTGGTCTTAAAATTTGCTTTTGTCTGGGTCTTCGCTTAAACCTGGATTTGATATAAGTTCCTCTTGATCTCTGGCATCACTGTAATATAGGTCTCTGATGGGATACAAGTGGTTCTAACTTACTCTTTGACCTCTGCTCTACCTCCCAAACTCCAACACTTGTATGTCCCCAATCCATCTTGCCCATGTCTCAACTATTTATTTTTTTTAATTTTTTTTTTACATTTTTTGTTTGTTTTTTTTTTTCCTACATGGTATGGCAAGTTAAGTCATCTTGACTTCTGACCACCTGACTCTTTTATTAAATATGCAGTAATCCCTTAAGTGTCATAAGGATTACGTTGGTTAGGATGCAAAGACTGTGGAAGAGCACTGGCATGCATATCTCACAGATCAATATTTTCTTTCATGGTGATGGTTTCAGTCTCATATTGCTGTTTATTCATGCTGTGGGTCAGCCTTCTCTCTCATGGGAGTGGTTTTCACACCTGACACACCTGGAACAAGCACTTTACACACAGTGCTTCCCGGGGAGCTGCGGGTCTGCCGCTTCCTTCCAGTCCCTGGCCTTCCTTTCCCTCATCATAGCCCTGTTGCCTTCTCTCATTCAAGTCACAGCGCCACTCCCTCCTTCTGCACTAAGTGTGGCTCACCATCACAGGTCATTGCCGTGCAGACCCAGTGTCCACAGGAACAGACACAGCGATTGCAGTCCACCTCGGTCTCAGCTCCATCTGCATAGGTTTCGTCCTCCAGGGCGCACTCTGTTGGACCATAAACAAAAGCAACAGTTGAGACACGAGATTTGAGCGGGGGGTGGTGTTTTTTTTTAATATAGTCTAGGCACTTACATGTCCCCCTTCTCAGACAAGGACAGCCTTGTCTCTCTTGGGGAAATACCCCATAAGTTTATGCCTCAACCTCATCATGGAGGTGATGGGCTGGTGACAGCCCAGTTTTGTGGATGGGGGCTAGATCAGTTATCTCTGGAGAGTTCTACCAGTCTTTCCTTCCCTGAAATGTTTCTATTCCCAAAACAACAGTTTCTAGATTAGACATACTCTTCTCGGGAGGGTTGAAGGATGGGTTGAGACACTTGAGGAACTCTTGGAAACTGAGTTTCCAGTCAGCGTTCTCATCAGACAGTTCAATGAGGGCATCAACACAGAGGCCTCTGAAACAAAACACAGGAGAAATGCCATCAGCAAGGCCTTCTCCCCATGAAAGGAAGCAAGCATCAGGCTCCCAGACACCTGAGGCCCCAGGCAAGATGACTGTACACTGGAGACACCTCTCTCCTCTTTGACCTGTCACACCATGGCCCAGGAACTCCAAACCTCCAACCTTCATCTTATTAAGCTGGGTTTCAGATCACTTAAGCTGCTCATATGCGTCCCAAGTGACAACTAACGTCTTGTGAATAATTTTGTCTGCCTTGGTTAACAAATGCTCCCACCATTTGCATACCTCCTCTAGTGTAGATTGTCATCTGTGGTATGACTGTCAAGTCAACCATTCCAGAAGAGAGATGACATCAGAAGAGAGATGACAGATGACATGAAAAGGAATCTAGGACTTGAAAGAATGTAATGGGGTTGGTCTGGTACTGCTTGTATTCAAATGCTGGCCCTCAAGAGCTGGTTACTCCCCACCCCCCATGAGGAGATCTTCATGTACACCAGCTTTTGTTGGGTAAACCTTGTCCTCCAAGTTATCTGTGATGGGCTGGAGAGAAGAGAGGGAGGTGGAGTGAAGGTTCATGGGCTTGGGGTTGGAGGAGAGATGAGAAAGAAGAGGAGGAAGAAGGAAGGAAGTCACCATGGGGTAGTTGGATGGTAAGCACATGGCCATGAGGGTTGACCTGTTGGAGTAGAAGTGGTCCAGGCAGAACATGGCAAGTGATATCTTGGGGTTATTGACAAGGAAATAGATAAAATAACATAGAGGGTTGATATCTGCTCAGCTCTAGTGTTTTTCTCTTTAGCTTATTATAAATCTAAAGGCTCTGTGTCTTTTATTTGGGAACTATATGGCAGAGACCCCTAATATATTTAAAGACAACAAGGGAGTGTAGCAAACCCCCAAAATAATATTTATGTTGGCAAAATAATATTAATTAAACTTAAACAAGAATCACCTCATCGCCATTCTAGAGAGTTCTTTTTTTTTTTTTTTTTAGATATTTGTTTGTTTATTTAATGTATATGAGTATGCTGATGCTGACACACCAGAAGAGGGTACCGGATCCCATTTACAGATAATTGTGAGCCACCATGTGGTTGCTGGGAATTGAACTCCGGTACTCTGAAAGAGTAGTCAGTGCTCTTAACCACCGAACCATCTCTCCAGCCCTAGAGAGGTCCTTCAGAAGCTTTATTGAGCCTCCTCAGCTCTATCACCCCCTCTGTTGCCATGGCTCAGCCATTTCTACTCAAATGACCTTGAACTACTTATTCAATCTTTCTGAGTTTATTTTCCATAAGGTCAAGGATTGTGGCTAGGAGGAATCACAGAAGCTTTGAACTTGTTGTGAACAAAAGAGAGACACCTTTCACATGTTTAATTCTTACTGATGTACCAGTTCTATACCAGAAGATCCTTTGTTTATTAATATTTTTCTAAGACACTCATGACAATTAGGGAAATGTACACGGAACAGCTTGGATTGTCGTAAACACCAGAAGCAGAATGATTGTAGGTCTGTAACTAGCGAACACATCAACACAGTTCCTTCAGAAGCCCAACAATAGAATGCCCAGAAGCAATGTAGATAAGCCATGACCTTGATAATTTATTCTGAAATTACACCCTGTTTTCCTTGCGAGTTCTGATCCCAAACAGTAACTGCTTGATCAGATATCAATGTGGCTTGAGATTCCAGTTTTGTAATGTTCACAGAATAGATTGGGAGAGAAATTTCACTTTTCTGTTTCTTTCACATCGGCCCTGGCAGTCCCTTTGATGTTGGGAAGGGTTCAAATCCCGCCCCCTCTCAGGCAACCTTCCCTGGGGACCGTAGGCCCAAGCCCCCACTCCTTACCTGAGCAGCTTGTTGTTCTCCTGATCTGCGTAAGTGGTGATGTTGATGGCTGTTTCATTCTGCTCCACGAATTTCAGGAACTCACTGGAGTCCAGGTGAGAGTCCCCATTATCAAAGCTCTAGAGAGAGAGGAAGAGACCTGTCAGGAGTGCTTAGAGAGCCCCAGTTGTATCGGTGCACCGTCTGGCCTGACCCCTCAGTTCATCTTACTCTTGGCACACTCCAACTCTACCCTCGCCCGCAGTAGTAATGGCTCAGATCCCTGGGTACCCCAATGAGGAAGTGCTACTCCAAGATGAGCGTGTGAAGATGCCTGGACAGAAGCTGTGGGGGATGGGTTTTTCAGTATGGATCCTGATCAGGAGGGCAGCCTGAACAGATATGTCTGACCCAGTCCCTGACACTGTCCTGGAGACCTGGATTCGGGCCATTGGTAAAGCCACTGTCTCATACCCTAGTGAACACATAGCAAGCTGTGGCATTATATTAAGCAGTAACTTAGAATGTAGGAGGTGAAACCCAGGCTCTCTGGCTCTAGCAAGCTGCTCAGGGGCAGTAGCAAGTGCAAGTGATCTTCCAAGCTCCCTCTGAGACTCAGAGAAGTCTGTCTTACTGTTTCAGACCAACTCCCTTTCCCCTATACCCTACACTGGCGCCCCAGTGCAGATGTGTGCACAGGTCGTTCGGCCATACTGTGCAGGGAGATGACCTGTTGATACCCCAAAGAACACAACTGAACAGGGAGTGATGAGGTCAAGCATTATTCCCTTTCAAGAAAGAGGCTGAACCAAGATGTCAGCCACCTGCAACTCTTCGAGATGCCTAAGTCCTAGCAACAAGAGGAGGCATCAGTCCTAAGGTTTAGGTCAAATGCCATGTTAGAGGCAGCTGCTCTCCTAACTAGGTCCAGTGGTACCCACTCATTTCCCACACTCCCTGAAGGCTGTTCTGCGAAATGATCAGCATCTCCATGTTGCTTTCAGGTTGGTTCTTTACACTGTGGAAGAGAGTCTAGAAGAAATGTCCGCCTAGCCTCCTAGGTAAGGGTAAAAAGCATAACCATTTTTTTCTCCTTTCATGGCTGCCAGGAGTCCCGTGCTGTAAAATTTCCATGGCGTAAACAGTGAGGCAAATCCATGAAACGACCATTAATCCTTTGCTTAGAACCTGCTTATCACTCTTGTCCTGATTCTCAGGAACATCGCTCTCTCAGGTGTTCTTTATGCCCTCACAGTACACTTGCTCTGAGGAACTCTCCCCATAAGTCACTCGTGAGGTTTTGATTAATTAAGGATATGCAATTCCATAAGCTTAATCGAGGAGCGTTCCGAGGACCAGAGCACTTTCCTGAGGACAACTAGAACAAACCCTATCATCTGTCGGGTGACAAGAGTGAGCGAAGAGAAAGCAAGGGTCCCGCTGTGGCTGCACGGCTGTTGACTGGGCGCTCTGGACCTGGTACTTACAGTCCAGCGGGCTCTTAAAAGCCGGCGTTTTGTGTACCCCCTTCAACCATCAGGGAACCAGAACACGGGCCTAGAACTAAGGGGCCATCCCAGCTCTTGGCAGCCTCATTTCTAGTACTCAAGTCTGGTACCTGCCTAGAAATAGCATTAAACCCAGTGGCATTTCGATGTCTGGCCAGAATCTGGCATGATTCACTCAACCAACTCGTTGCAAAGGCCCGTCTCTGTGGCTCTATTTCTGAGACAGTGACATTTCCCCTTTCTGGTTTTGTGACTATAGAAAGGAAGCAAGAGGAGTGCTTTGAGACCCGTGCTTGGGAACCATCCTCGCATGTTAATTTAGTGTTGGGAAGAGGTGGGTTGAGCCCGGCACTCACTCACATGAAGCAGTGGAGGCAATGGGGTGTATGGTGCTAGCGGTCAGGAGGTAGGAAAGCTGTTTCCAGTCTCAGTGCCAGCCTCCAAGAGGCTCCCATCTAACACCACAGGGTGTGAATAGCATGGGGACGGAAGGCTCTCCCTACCAGCCTCCATTTTTATTCTGTTCTCTGTTCATCAAAGAAATGGTGTCTGGCCAGGCGGCGGTGGCGCACGCCTTTAATCCTAACACTTGGGAGGCAGAGGCAGGCGGATTTCTGAGTTCGAGGCCAGCCTGGTCTACAGAGTGAATTCCAGGACAGCCAGGGCTACACAGAGAAACCCTGTCCTGGAAAAATCGAAAAAAAGAAAAAAGAGGAAAAAGAAAGAAAGGAATGGTGTCTGGGGGAGAAAGGCAGTCTGGGCCTTATTCACATTCTGATTAGATTTGGAGGAGAAAGGCAGTCTGGGCCTTATTCATATTCTGGTTAGATTTGCCGTTCAGCTATCTGGTGTGAGAAAAGCCAGCTAGGATGAAGAACTAGGCTCTGACACATCAGGCCTCTCACCTACAGGCAGCTGTGGACCTACTAGGATGGCTGGCATCTTCCTCAGATGTCTTGGAAGAGGAGCTGTGTGTTTGTAAGCGGCAAGCAAGCTTTTTGAGTACAGTACTCAAGAGAAAAGCTGCTTTCCCAAGCGGCCATACTGGGACGGTGCTAGGAGACTCCAAGAGTGTTTCTGCTTGGGGACGGGTACTTGGCAGTCAGATTTAATAGCAGGTATCAGAAGTGCCCGAGGCCAGGTGCCATCTACAAATGATTACCAGGTCCCAAGTGGCTCCTTGGAAATAGTGTCCTGTGCCCAACAAGTCTGTGTGGCAAGGACGGGATATAGTGACGACTTACAATGAACCTTGCAGACACTACTCATTTGGCTTCGGGGGGAAAAACAATTTTCTTAAAAAAAAAATTAAAATTACACTTATTTATTGTTTATGTGTGTATGTATGTGTGTGTATGTAAGTGGGGGTGTCATAACATAAGATGTATGTGAAGGTCAAAGGACAACTTGTGAGACTTGGTTTTCCTTTTTCACCATGTGGGACCTGGGAATTGGGCGCAGATCATCAGACTTGGCAGCCGACCATCTCCAAACCATCTTCCTTTTGTTACTTTCTGCTCCCATCTGACTCTCCTGCTCAGTGAAGAGATGCGGTTTTCTGTAGAAGACCCGCCTCTGCCTTCGGTGCTTTGGCAATGGCCGAGAGATTGCGTGCAGAGAGTGGGAAGACCTATGCTTTCTCCGCAGTGTAATATCAAAAACTAGGAGTCCAGAGTTTAAATCTCTGTCGCAGTAGAGAAAACTTTTATCCAGTAATGCAGGAGATGCCTTAAATCAGCAGTTCTCAATCTGTGAGTCATGACCCTTTGGGGTTGCCTAGATATTCACGATTACGTAGATATTTACATTATAATTCATAACAGTAGCAAAATTACAGTTATAAAGCAGGAATGAAAATCATTTTATGGCTGGGGTCACTACAACACGAGGAACCTCATTAAAGGGTTGTACATGAGGAAGGTTGAGGAACATTGCTTTAAATGATCAAACATTTATTTCAACCCAAACCAGCATCTCTTCATCTGTGGGTACCCATAACGCCAGCTAAAGGATCCATAGACTATGGAATGAAACAGACTTGGGGGAGAGGAGCCCAAGAGCTTCCAGCATGTATGGAGCTACCCTAAGTTCTTGATGGCTGATTGTAGGGATGGCAGGCTTTGTGAACAGGCACTGGAATAGGTACCTGAAGCACTGACCTCATTATGTGCATCTGGGAAAACGCAGGGGCTTGGTGCTTCTGTGGGCAAGCAGTATCTGAATGTGTGGCTGAGTACAGGGAGTGTCTGTGTGTTGGAAACACTGTAGGCATGCGTTTAGATTCTTAGCTAGCAGAGTTCCTTTAACTGTTTCTTCCCATGGTTTCTGCGTATGGTGCATATAACCCCTACCAAACACAAGTTCCTCACTCATTCCTTCTTTAAAATCAGTACCTGTCTCGACCTCCAATGGAACTACCTCTTCTATGATAGACATGGTAATATGGTAGGCAGCCACATTATGAGGATTTAGATTATTTCTAGTCCCACGTATTCCTTGCTTCTTCTCAGACCAAGAAGCGGTGAATGGCTAAGTTAGTGATGTGGAGAAATGGCAAGCTGGGCAGGAAAGAAGAAGTAGGTCTGGTAGAGCAGAAAGTGCTCTATACCAGCATTTGAAGTGTTACACTGGGCAGGAAAAAGCCTGGCCACATTTCCCATGGTAGCTCCTTGAGACTTCGGTAGTTTTAAAGGAATGAAGAGCACATTCATGTTGGATCCCAAAGGTCAACTGCTGCCAACCCACCAGTCAAGCAGGTCACAAGGTACCTTTCACAGCTCCATAACATGACTGGTGGAAGGACACACTCAGGAACTCTAAGGAGCCCTGAGATGGCTTCCTCCTTTCCCTAGGACTGAACACGATTGGCCTCGGCTCGGCTTACCTTAAAGTACTTGTCTAGGATCTCACTGTAGTTACTGCCTTTAGAGAACCAGCCGTCTGGAATGATCTCGGCTTCCAGCCACTGGATGATGCGACGTCGGAGCTCATCACGGTTAGCTTGATAGCAGACAACTGCAGGGAGGAGGGGGATGTGAGGTGGGTGTGAGGAGGTGAACCCTGGGGTCATCAGCAGCCCCTGCCTGCATGGAGCCTCGTGCCACTCAGCTCTGCATGTGCTACCCTATTCAGTCTTCAAAGCATCCAGGAAGGCAGGATTATTGCATCAGAGTACAGAAATGTGTCCACCCCAGGAGTCACGCGCATGCATGTAAAATACCTATAAAGACTAGGTTGGGGGCTACATATCAGATATTTACATTATGATTTGGAGTACAGAAATGTGTCCACCCCAGGAGTCACGCTCATGCGTGTAAAACACCTATAAAGACTAGGTTGGGGGCTGCATATCAAATATTTACATTATGATTCACAACAGTAGCAAAGTTACAGTTATGAAGTAGCAGCAAAAATAATGTTATGCTTGAGGGTCACCACAGCATGAGGGACTGCCCTAAATAGTCTCAGTAATAGGATGGCTGAAGACCACTGGACTAGAAACTTAGACACTTGAAACAGAGGAGCTGTTATCTAAGAAAAAAATAAGGAAGAGAAATAAAGGATATTTTCATGAATATTAGGGAACAAGGGAGAAAAACACTCTTGGCTCTGAGATGAGCTGAAGGTATTAACATTACAGTCATTCATGTTGCTGGATTGCTGCTTTTCTCCCATCCCAGTCTAAGCCTTTCAAAATGTTCTCCCACTACCCTTTGTTATAAACAACAGAAAACGGGGCCAAGGAAGGACCAAGCCTCAGCCCTGCTCTGGGCGCTGTTACAAGCCATGTGGGAGTGGCAGGTGGGAATCAAGTGGGTAAAGAGGCAGGGTAGAGATAGCTCTGGCCAAAGGAAATTCCTGGAAGACAGCCTGTGCTAGGTCGTGAAGAGGGTGCAGGGCCAGGGAGTAAACATTTCCCACTTTGCCTTTCCTAACTATGTGATTTAGGGGAGAGGGCTTAATTCTCTGAGCCTTTATACCTTAACTCTAAAGTAATTACAGTGAGACTCACAGGGTTACTGTGAGGTCTGGGACTATAAACCATGTTGAGATTTTAATATATGTTTAATAGAAAGCTCTGGCAGTCTCCATACTGGGATTCCCAACTATCCTCTTTCAAAAAGATGTGTGTCTGCTGAATTCAATAGGTCCACAATTTGAACTTGTCTTACAAGGCCCTGAAGGGAGGGCTCACTGGCTGTCCCTACAGTGAGGTCACTAATCAGCAAAAATGCAGAACAGCCAGCATTCAGACCCAGACAGCTCCTCTGACCAGTGGACTCCAAAACAAACGAACATCTTAAAAATGCAGTTTTATGGTTTTACTGAGCTGTGTTGTGCTCAGACCAGATCTAGATCAAAAGTCCTGACCCACAGATGGCCTTGGCAGCTCAGCAGGACCTGTGGATGGCAAGGTGCTTTCTCCATGAAAAATCTCCACCTTAAGATGCTCATACACTGCAGAAAGGCCAGGCACTTACCAGGGCTGGCGGATGGACTCACAGACTTCTTCTCTGTAAGCCAAAAGGAGAAGATGTGTAATGAAAAGGGAAGAATAAAAGAAAATGTTTCTAGGATTAAAACTGTGAAGTCTTGCAACCTTGTTTGTCATCATTTTAGCTTAAATCCTTCCTCCTTTTCTTCCTTCCTTTCTTCCTCCCTCCCTTCCTTTCTTCTTTCCTTCCTTCCTTCTTCCTTTCCTCCCTCCCTCCCTCCCTTCCTTCCTTCCTTCCTTCCTCCCTCCCTCCCTTCCTTCCTTCCTTTTTCCCTCCCTCCCTTCCTTCCTCCCTCCCTCCCTCCCTTCCTTTTGACTTGTTTATTTTTATTTTATGTGTATGGGTGTTTTGCCTGCATGTCTGTCTGTGTGCCAGTATGCTTGCTTTGTGCCTGAAGGTCAGAAGAGAGCATCACATCCCCTGGAACTGGAGTTACAGACGGTTGTTAGCTTCCGTGTGGGTGCTGGGAACTGAACTCAGGTCCTCTGAAAGAGTTAGTCAGTGCTTTAACCACTGAGCCATCGCTCCAGTCCCCTGCCTTAAATCCTGAGCTTTTCTTTCTTGCAGGGTCTAAGGATGGGGATCCTTCCTGTCTGTGGACAAGGGATTGCCCTTCTAGATTTATATTCCTTCCTGCTGGCTTGAGCAGTTCCTGGGGTTTTGAAATTTCACATGGAGATTCACTCTGTACAGAGGCTGGAGAGGAGACTGGTATCTGGGACAAAGCTTTGCTGTTGTTGTTGTTTTTTTTTTCTCCAGGAAGTCAAGGATGGACTGTCTGGGCAGGCTATAAACTTGGAAAGGTCTGGTGACTAATTACCAATCATCCTCGGAAATCCATTTTTCCAACCCTGGAAAATGGTAAGAGTGTAAAATAAAGGAGAACAAAATATTGCTGGGTTGAGAAATGCTCTAATTTAAAAAGCAGGGTAGGGAGAAATTGACCTATTTTTTTTTCCCTAGAAGGTATGGAAGTCCTTTAAGGATCTTTTTGCCATTGTGGACTATTGATGCAGTCACCTTACCTACTCTCTGCAGATATACTGAAAGCAGGCCCAGGTATGATGCAGGGAACATAGGATAAAGGCCCCATCCAGTTAGGTCAAACCTAGCAGGCTCATGAATATTAGGAGGGAGCATCTCCAACAAGTGAGGTGGTCTCCCCTCCCAGGAGCCGACATAGGACAAACTAATAACTAGCAGGTGATCTTCCTGAGATGGGTTCGCTTTGGATTAAAAATCCATGATGGATTTGCTCTGATAGGCAAGGCCCAGGAGAAATCCACTTTAGAAAAGATTCCTGCTATTAATATGCTTTTCCTGATATTATCAAATATATTTAACTATCACTACATATTAGTCCACCCTTTTGAGCAGATCTCTGCAGAAACAACAAAGATGTACTTACTGCCTTGTAGGGAAGCTATATAGACAAATAGATGACTTCTTAATTCTTAATGATGATCCTATAAGAATTCCTAAAATTTTATCAGTTTTTATTAAGCTCTTTTATAATAGGACTACTATTAGGTCTCTTCTGATAGTAAAAACTGCAATGAGAATTCTGTCAATCTCCCATGTGTCACCAGTTAATTGCTTCTGAGATAGTAAGCAGGCATTCTACTACTCAGAGCACATTCAAAAAGTTATAAAACTGTTAATCAAAGGTCATAAAAAGGGGACTAATGATTTATTATAGGTGTTAGGACAGAAGATAAAATATTGACTGGTGTATCTATACAAAATTTCACTAATAACTTACTTATGTTTTTTCACTCTCCATGAACCTATGGAGCTGTGACAAGTGGTGAATCTTTAGCCAGATAATTATTCCTAGTGGATGCACATGTACACACTGCCACACACAGGCCTCTTGTGAGGTTTGCATTGCTGAAACAGACCAGCAGGAGGGTGTTTGTGTAGCCATGGAGGCCTTACGCACTCACAGGAGCACTCACCCAGCCATCTTGTCAGGTGACCACCTGACAAACCACCATCGGATGGAGCCTGTACGGCACCAGAGCCCAGGGAACCCCAGTTCTGGTCATCAGTGACTCGACTCTACTTGATACAACAACAGACACTCTATTATCTGTTGTAAATTTATTTGACTTATGATTTGAATTTATGTGTAAACTTGTGATGAACTTTTTACCATGTGATCATGTTGCAAGATGTGTAAGTACTGAAGACAAAGAGAACATTCCCCTTACCTCCCTTTTCTTAGACCTTGTATCCCCCCCCCTTTTTTTTACAAGCCCTTTCCTCTTTTTCCTTAGAGAGCTTTCATAGGAAACATCTTACAACTTAGAAAAAAAAACACTAAAATCACTTTTCAAAGTGTCTCCTTTTCTTCCTGTGACTTCAACTAGCAGGCTGAAAGTCAGAACAGCGCAATTCCTGCA
The DNA here is from genome assembly GCF_008632895.1 of Mastomys coucha. Classification (NCBI taxonomy): domain Eukaryota; kingdom Metazoa; phylum Chordata; class Mammalia; order Rodentia; family Muridae; genus Mastomys; species Mastomys coucha. Next base: position 35,689,177 of record NW_022196894.1, on the reverse strand, counting down.
GAGATAGAACAAAGACTGCTTCACTTAATCTCCTGCTGTTTTAGGATGAGGTGCTAAATGGTTTTTTTTCCCCCTGCCTCAGAGGAACTCAGAAGGCAGGTCAGCTATGGAAGCAGTTCCCAGGGTCTCAACCACCAACCAAGGACTGCACATAGAGGGGTCTGATTGTTCAAGCAGCATGTGTATGGTAGAGGATTGCAAAATCGATCATCAGTGGGAGGAGAGGACCTCGGCCCTGTGAAGGTTCTATGCCCCAGTGTAGGGCCAGAAAATGGGAGAGGGCGGGGTGGCAGGCGTGGGGAGGGGGGAGGCAACAGGGGTTTGTTTTTGTTTGTTTTTTTGTTTTTTGGAGGGGAAACTGGGAAAGGAGAAATTCGCATGTAAATAAAGAAAATATCTAAAATAAAAAAAAAAAACTGAGATAGGAAAACGTTTTATTATTATACAGCAACCCCAATTCTCTTATAAGACTAAATCTTACCCCCGTCGGTACTCTTCCCCCTCCGCTGCCTCAAGAAGAACCAAGAAAAAGAAAGAAGACCCAGCAGGGCTGTCTCCTGGCACTGCGCAGCTCTGGCGAGTTGTGGACTTTGGTAAGATGGAGCCAGGCCACACTGCTCTGGCTTCTGCCTCTGTCTCCCCGTCATAAGACCTGCCACTCAGGGATGACAGTATGCCTTACCTTTGCAGTGTCCATCATAATCAACCTGAATCTTGGATCCAGTGAGGCAGGCGTCTCTATGAAGTTCACAGTGGTTGAGGTAGGTCTTGCCATTACTGCCACACACAGGCCTCTTGTGAGGTTTGCATTGCTGAAACAGACCAGCAGGAGGGTGTTTGTGTAGCCATGGAGGCCATCACAGGAGCACTCACCCAGCCATCTTGTCAGGTGACCACCTGACAAACCACCATCCGTGACAGAGACTGTACAGTACCAGAGCCCAGGGAACCCCAGTTCTGGTCATCAGTGACTCTACTTGATACAACAGACACCCTATTACCCCAAGTTCTCCATGCTCCTCTGTCTATCCTGGTCCGGTGTGAGTACACAAACACCTGCTGTTGCTGTAACAGTTGTATTGCTCGGGATCCCCATGGCAATAGTATGAAGAGGGTATGCCTCCAGCAGGGGATGAACTTACCAGGGCTCTTCCTCATGAACAGAATTAAGGCCTTTGCAAAAGGGAGTCCACAGAGCATTTATGCCTTTGGCCCTTATAGTCTTTCCTTGTGAGAATACAATGTTCAAATGTTCACTTGCAAGAAGAGACCAGGCCCTCACCAGACAATAAATGAATTTGCTTTCATCTTGCACCTCACAGCCTCCAAAACTGTGAGAAGTGTACACATCTATGATTTAGAAAAGTGCCTAGCTCAGGCATTTTGTTATAGAAACAGAAACAGACTAATCCTACATTCCATGACACAAAACAGTGGGAGCTCATGGAATCAATCTCTCTCTCTCTCTCTCTCTCCCTCCCTCCTTCTCCCTCTCTCCTTCCTCCCTCCCTCCCTCTCTCTCTCTCACACACACACACACACACACCCCGATTCTTCCAGGCCCTAATTACAAGGACTTCTCTGTAGTATTTGGGAGCCATTCAGCTTTTGTCCTAATTTCACAACCGGTGTTGTAAGGCTGACAGAGAGAGTGAAAGGCTTATGGACAGAAATATGGAATAAAGTTCATTCAGCTTGTAGGTAGACTAGAGTTACTCAAGGTATGAAGGGGGAAAAAAACAACAAACAAAAACAAAAACAAACGTGTAAAAAGAACCAGAGTCTGGAGCCAGGAAGTGGCTCCAACCCCTCTAAGGCAAGAAAGGTGAACTTCACTTACTCATCCAGCCGACATTGACTGCTGGTGCTCAAATATTTGCCATGCTAGGCAAAACCAACATGGGCTTATCTTTACAGCAACTCCTGGGAATTTGTGTGGTTAGAATTGCACAGTTACCATGGACAAGCTGAGCCTAGGAGTCAGATTTTTAGTCTAATTTATGCCATCACATGGCGGTCAGCATCCTTCTAATGCAGATCTCCAGGGTGAAGGGATCCTAATGGGATCAGGTTTTAGATTTTCAGTTGCTACATTTTTCCTTCAGATGCAATGAATCAGGGTATAGCCCATTTCCAGGATATAGGGCAGCTTGATAGAAGCGAGAAAAGAAAAGCCCTCATGCCAGTGTATTTACATTTACATTAAGAATGAAAATTTATTAAAGTCTTGCTTATTTCTCAAAGGCTTATTTTGCCTTTCAAATGCCATTTTAAAACAAAACTTCAAAGCTGACATTTTGTCTGATAATTTAAAAATTTGCATATCCTTTGACCCAGCAGCCACCCAGAGGCCATCAATTCTGAGAAATAAAGGGTATTTGTAAAATGATACTATTGTTATGGTGGCAAACAACCAAGAGAACCACTTAAATATCCATCTCTAAGGAAATGAATGAATACATTTACATCTCTAAATATTATATATGCAGTTGTTTAAAAATGAGCTAAAAAATCTTTATTGCTCTGGGTGGCTGCCAAAGCCCACCAAAGTAAATTGCATAGACCTATGTGTAGAAGAAATAGTATTTTGTATAAAATAGGAGAAACTCTTATGTTTAGAAAAGTTGTTGGGTTGGCTCAGTGGTTAAGAGCACTGACTGCTCTTCCAGAGTTCCTGAGTTCAAATCCCAGCAACCACATGGTGGCTCACAACCATCTGTAATGGGATCTGATGCCCTCTTCTGGTGTGTCTGAAGACAGCTACAGTATACTCATATACATAAAATAAATAAATCTTAAAAAAAGGGGGGTGGGTAGGAGGAGCTGGAGGGATGGCTCAGTGGTTAAAAGCAGTGACTGCTCTTCTAGAGGACTGGAGTTCAATTCCAAGCAACCACATGGTGGCTCACAACATTTGTGAGGGATTCAATGGCCTCTTCCGGTGTGTTTAAATGCAGCTCAAATGTATTTATCGGATCCCATTACAGATGGTTGTGAGCCACCAGGTGGTTGCTGGGAATTGAATTCAGGACCTCTGGAAAAGCAGTCAGTGCTCTTAACCACTGAGTCATCTCTCTAGGCCTGAATAATATTTCATTGTCTATATGTTGTATCACAGTTTCATCATCTGTTCACATGCTGATGAACAACCACATTAGATCTATTTTCTTGCTAACATCATTTAAAATTTTTTTTTCTTTTTTGGTGTTCATGTGTGTATAGAGGCCAAAGATTCATATTGTGTTGTCTTTGGTTGTTCTTGGTATAATTTTCTGAGATAGAGTTCTCACTATGTCTGGAGCGCATGATTTGGCTAGAATGGCTGGACAATGAACTCCATAGATTTGCCTCCTCGCCCCCAGTACTGTGGTCACAGACTCCTGCCCCCATACCAGGCATATGTGTAGGTTTGGAGGCTAGGACTTCAGTAAGTGCATTTCCTACCGAACTAGTTCTCAACCCCCTGCCCCCAACAGTCACAACCCTCCATGCCTGACATCAGGACTCACCTCAATGCAGAGGCATGTGGGCTCCCCCTTCTCCGTGATGGCACATTCCCGGCCAGCTCCACAAAACACATTGGCGCAGATCTTGGATTTGCTCCTTGGTTCCTCCTAAAACACAGATCATAAAGGAAGCCACATTACTAAGATGAGCCCACCACAGGATGAACCAATGGTGGTAAAGACTTTTCAGGCTTGGGACTCCTGTGTAGCATCAAACTCCCAGGCACTGTTCTGGCTCAGGTCCAGGCGCTGAAGATTGCTACCCTAAGAGCAAAGCAAAAGTGACTTTTTTGTGTCCTTCCTCGTTTAAAAATAATACAGATTGATCATCTCTGATGAAGCTAGCACTATGCTAAGGGCTATGCTTAGGGCATTTTCTCATGAACTCTGTCTCAGGGAGGAACATATATACAGAAGGGCCACAATGGGTGCTCCAGGGAGCAGGTGTGTACGAGAGAATCAGATGGCACTTTCTGAAGATTCTCCGCCTTAACTGGTTCTTTAAGGATGAGAAGTCTAAGCTAGGAAGAAATGGCAACACTGGAGACACGTCCAGACATCTTAACATCAAAGTGTTCACAGCAATACCATCTGGAAGGGGATAGGATGGCTAGCTTATGGATATGCTATGATATTCAGCCACTCTGTGTATGTGCCCAGGCTACAAGACAAAGAGGACCAATCCCACCCCAAACAGAGAAGAATGGCCCTCAGTCCTCTTGCCGGTTAGGTTTCCTGTTCAGACAGATGTTACAGAACTGCAGGGAGAGGAAGGTCTGTATGCCACATGTGGATTTTGATAGACCTGGTTTGTTGGTGGTACATTCCTTTACTCCCACGTCATTCGCCCTCCACCCCGTCTCCCAGCTCTGTGGTAGTGATGGATAAACAAAGACAGGGATTCCCCTGGGTCCTCTGTTCCAGTAGGCTGGGAAGGCTGAATCACCCAAGGCTTCCAGGCCTACACTACGGGGCTGGAGCCGGTTACAAAACAAAAAAGACAGAAGAAACCAAGGAATGACGGGGATAACGGCAAAGTCCATGTTTCCAGCCCTTGTCTACAGTGTATCGAAAGAACTCATACCTACAAGGCTTACTGTAACAGTAAATTTCTTTAAAGGGGGAACCAAGAACAGGACAGACACCCCCCCACACACACAAACACACACACCACACACACCCGCAACCCCTCCCCTCACACACACGAAAAAAAAAAAAAACTAAGTAGAAGCTTGAGAGGTAAGATGGGTCCAAAATAGCTGCTCTGCTGCCACCTGGAGGCTGCTCTGCAAACTCCAGCTTATTCTAGTTTCCCATAAGCCTCCTTGCGCGCCATGCAGTGCTCTCATTGGTCTAGAACTCATTTGCATGCTCAGATCTCATTGGCTTACATGCGGTTGCTAAACTAATTTTTTAAAAAATGTTGCTAAGGAGAATTCAAAAAAGCTGGCAGACAGTGAAGAAAAGAGGAAGTAATTCCCAGAAGGTTTGAGGATGGATTTAGATCTTTGTTTCCTAAACAGAGAGGGGGAATAAAATTGAGCAAACTCTTCAGACAGACAGGGCCCTCCCTCTTGTGGGAGCTGTGTCTCCGAACAAAAAGCAGAGCTAGAAGGGAATAGTAAAAGAGATGGCCGATTGTTGTAAAAGATAACTCCAGTGGGCTCTTCAACTTCCCTGATCTGAACACTTTAACCTCTGGGTCCGTCACAGGAGCTAGATACATAAATGCACACAACAGTGAGCTTGGGCATATGTCTGCGTTCAAGGAAAAACTAAAAATATTCCCAGTAGGTGCTTAACTAGTCCTTCTGATCCTTCAAGCTACATACACATTTCCTCATTTGTGGAGCAGGAGTAAATGGGGAGCGGGGGAGATTGTGATCAATGGGAACATCTTACAGGGCTGCTCGGAGAAGATCTTGCAGCATTCAGAGTCTCATCTTGTCTCATGTGTATGTGTATTGTTTACTTATTAGTGTGTGGGAGGGGTACGCCTGTCAGGGCAAGCATGTGGAGATCAGAGGACAACTAGTGGGTGAGTGTGTGTGTGTGTGTGTGGGGGGGGGGTGTCTCTTTCCATTGGGTGAGTTCCAGGGATCGAATTCTGGTCATCAGGCTTGGCCACAAGTGTTTTACCCAATGAGATATCCCCTTCCTACCTCCCACTTTGATAAATATTACTAATAAACACTGTTATGTGGAGTCCGAATACAACACAAGTCATTTGCAGAAGTAGTTCACAGACATATGTCTGGAGAAGAATACCTCTTTTCTTGTGCCCTAACAACTAATACTTGAAGAGTGCAATTAAAAATGTGAATGTTTTCACACGCAGAATTTCACCTTACTGCATGGCTAGCCTGATAAGACCATGCATATTATTATTAGCTCCATTTTACAAATGAGCAATTGGAGGCTCCAAAAGGCCAAATAATTTGCCTAAGTTCCCCAAACAAAACAAAACAAAACAAAACACAAAACAAAATTCAGCCCACAGGTAACTAAGCACCCATTTACAAGCCCCTGGCCTCCCTCTAAGTGACCAACGATGGCTGATGCTACTTAAGCACTATATAAGTTCCTAATTCCCATGTCATACTATCCCTGTTTTAGAGGTGAGGAAGCTGACCTTAGAGGCCCAGTAACGAAAACTGAGAGAGTTGGATATTCCTCCAACCAAAGGCAAATGATTCCTCTATGTTTGGTTTACTCTTACATATGGCTAAGGTTAGGGCAATTATAATGGGAATGTGGATGTTTATAACAGCAAGTGTAAGGATAAAATGCTGAGTGCATTAGATGTTTAGATCCCATATGAAACTCTCATGCCCAACCCTCTTCTTTATTTGCCACGAGTGAGATATTCTCTTGCAACCTTTTTCCTCCAGTACAAACATAAAATATTGAAGGTTAGAATTGTCTTGAGAATTAACTGAGTCACGCTGTGTAACAGGAAGTGACTGTCACCACGGGGGGTGATTTATTTTCAGTTTTCCCTCCGAAATGCTGTCACCGTCACCTTGGACTGTCATGTCCCCATTCTTCCCTGTCTCAATGACAGTGGAAAGGTACCGCCAGAGCGGAACTGACAGGATACAAAATGCAAAGGTCCCAGAAACCCCTGGAGGGCCTTTCATAGAGCACAGAGTTGGAGGAGGCTCTGGTTATACAAGTGTTCCCTTTGCAGGTGATATATCTGTCAATAGGTGGCAATCTCTCTCTTTGTCTCACACGGCCCTGAGCCGCAATGCAGAAGAGCCTTCCCGACTGCTGCAGCTCTGCCCAGCTCTGTCCTTTCAGTGAGAAGTGCAGGAGTGAGGGAGAGGAAGTAACCTGCCAGGGACACTGGTGGAAGGATCTGCCAGTGTGGGAAGGCTGTCTAGTTTGTGGTGCTCAAAGCCATTCCCTCACGCCCTCCCTCGCAGTGAGTGTGCCTGATTGCAGAAGTCAAGGTCAACAATGAAGGGCACTTCCTCTAGGGAAGCATTTCTTTGGGCTAACTGACGCTAACTCAGCACCCACAACAGGTTTAAGCCTCTGCGGACATCTGTCCTCACCATTTCTGTTCAGGTGTTGGCATTTTCAGTTGCATGTAATAAATGCAGGGGCATTTGAGATTCAGAAAAAGCTCCGTGGGAGCACCAGTGACAAGTGAGTTGGGAAAGGACACAAACTGACCTGGTCTGTGAGTCTCCATATTCTCTACTCAAGTAAGGCCAAGAGAGGGTGCTGCAGGCAGAGGGACCAGCTGCAAGGCCTGGCACAGGGATGACATGTATTTCTTTCAAATGAAGTAGAACTGTTTATGCTGTCATCAGTCATAATGACTTTTGGGAAAGATAACCACATTGGCCTGTGCAGAGTCTCCACACAAGGTCTCAGGCATGTCCATTCTTATAAACGTGTGAGCAGACACACAGATCTGAATGTACTCACGATGGATGAAGTCTTAATATAGACCATGTTCTTGAAGCATGAACACTTAGATGTAGCTTTAAAAGCCAACAAAACACCTATATGGTGGCCCATGGGAGACTGAGGCATGAAGGTGCTGAGTTTGAGGCTGTTGTGGGCTACATAACAAGATTACTGTCTAAAACAACAATGAACCCAAAACTATAAAAAAAAAAGGCAAAAAACCCTAAGCAACAACAATTAAAATAAATAAATAAATAAATAAATACTCAACAAAATGTTTGCCACTGTTTTAGTTAGGGTTACTATTGCTGTGATGTAACACCATGGCCAAATGCAACTTGGAGAGGAAAGGGTTCATTTGATTTCCACTACTACATCTTTGTTCATCATCAAAGGTCAGGACAGGAACTCAAGCAGGGCGGGAGCCTGAAGGCAGGAGCTGAGGCAGAGGTCAGGGAGGGGTGCTGCTTACTGGTCTGTTCCTCATGGCTTGCTCAGCCTGCTTTCTTATTGAACCCAGGACCACCAGCCCAGGAATGGCACCACCCACAATGGGCTGGTCCCTCCCCTCATCAATCATTAATTAAGAAAATGTCCTACAGGTTTCCTTACAGCCTGATCTTCTTGAGGCATTTTCTCAAATGAGGGTCCCTCCTCTCCAGCTTGTGTCAAGTTGACATAAACTAACATAGCCTCCAAATAGAGAAGCATTAGGAAATTGTAGCTAGGACCATTCACCTTTGACTTGCCTCCATATTGTCTTCTGAATGTGTATGGCAAGCTAGCCTTTGAAGAGTTAGTCTCATGGCTAATTTCACGCTACAGATTCTTCTCGGCCAATGAATGCCTTTTACTGGTTGAAAACTTTCAGCTCTCATGTGTTAAGGATGCTGTGTGATTGCACAGCAATTTTTAAATCAATTAAACTTATTTTAAAATTGGTGTGTGCGTGCGCATGCATCTGTATGAGGGCATGCTGTGGGTGCCCAAGGATGCCAGAAGAGGGTTCTGGATCTCCTGGAGCTTGAGTTATAGGTGCTTATGAATGAGCAAATATAGGTTCTGGGAACCAAACTTTGGTCCTCTGGAAGGACAGCAAGTGCTCTTAAGCACTGCTTGGCAATTTTGGTGGGTTATTTTTCTTATCTTTTTTATCTTTTTTTTTTTGGCTCTCTAAAAAGAGCTTGATGCTAAGTTCTTCCAGATTTGAGATCCTAGCATAATGATTGCCCCTAAGATTATGCCCTAGCCCTAGCCTCCAGCTCTCAAATCCAGTCTCGTTCCCATAAACCATTCTATCTCTCTACACACCAAAACCAAGGAACAGATCATCTTCAGCCTAGCATGCGAATAAAAAAAAGGAAGTTATTTGCAAAAAACAGTAGAGGCAGTCCTGTGCCTGAGTCTCTAGGTTGAACAGCACAAAATATACATTGAAATGTTTTTTAAAAGCCTTGTGAAGTAAAACAATTTCTGCAAAACATGGGCTCTGGCAAGGACTGACGTTCAATAGCAAAACTATTCATGTCAGCTTAATGCAGCATCGTTTCACTAGTTGGAACTGGGTGGGCACCGTCGTCTCTGTTCTTGCCCCCACCCCACCCCATCCCTCCTCTCACTCTGCCCTGCTTCTGCCTAGATGGATATGCAGCCCCATTTGCCATAGCTCTGTAGTAGAGCAGCTTTGTTGACATGACAAAGGGTCTCCTTGCTTTGCCAGAATTAGCCATAGAAACTTCATGAGACTATCAGGGCCTCTCAGATGTTCTCCCGGAGTACAAGTTCATAAAAAGTTGGAGAGTTCGGAGGAGAAAATGAAACCTCTTCCAGCTGCTAAAATCTAGCTGGAGCATCTGTCACATGACCCCATGCAGTTTCCGCACTTCTGCTTTGAAAAGGAAAGTGCAAATGGACAGGAAAAGACTAGGAAGGGGGAGAGACCTGCTAGAGTAGTTGGTCTGATTTGCTTGGCAGTATATGAAGCATTTGTGCCAATCCCACACTTAAGTGTCTTTTGCGTGTGTGTGTGTGTGTGTGTG